>NC_045957.1:124451469-124480312 GCF_010909765.2 Amblyraja radiata | reverse complement strand
CCCCACACACTGACCCCCCCCTCACCCCCACACACTGACCCCCCCTCACCCCCACACACTGACCCCCCCACACACTGACCCCCCCCTCACCCCCACACACTGACATCGCCCCCCCCTTCCCTGAACGTTGTACGTTCTCCCCGTGACCCGTGTGGGTTTTCTCCGGGTGCTCCGGTTTCCACCCACACTGCAAAGATGTGCAGGTTTGTAGGTTAATTGGCTTCTGTAAACATTGTAAATTGTCCCAAGTGTGTGTAGGATGGTGCTAGTGTACGGGGATTGCTGGCCGGCGCGGACTCGATGGGCCGAAGGGCCTGTTCCCGCGCTGTGTCTCTGATGCCTGGAGATCCCTTTGTTTCCCATTTGTCAAGTGTCGACAGTTTTATTGTCATGTGTCCCAGATACAACAATGACATCCTCACTATAGTTTAGTATAGAGATACAGCGCAGAAACAGGCCCTTCGGCCCATCGAGTCCGTGCACACTAACACCATCCTACACACACTAGGGACAATTTCACTAGAAGCCGATTCACTGGATGTTTTCAATAGGGAGGTAGATTTAGCTCTTAGGGCTAATGGAATCAAGGGATACGGGGAGAAAGCAAGAACGGGGTACTGACTGAGTGATCAGCCATGATCACAATGAATGGCGGTACTGGCTCGAAGGGCCGAATGGCCTCCTGCGCCTATATTCTAGTCTATGTTGCCAAACAATATAATAAACGAGAAAAAGTTCACACCTGTTCTCTCACACCCACTCTCTCTCTTTCACACTTTCTCTCCCTCACTCTCTCTCACCCTCTCTCTTTCACACTCACTCTCTCACACTTTCTCTCTGTCACTCACACTCTCTCTCTTACACACACACTCTCTCTCTCTGTCTCTCTGTCTCTCTGTCCGTGTCTCTCTCCGTCTCCCTCTCTGTCTCTCTCCGTCTCTCTCCCTCTCTCCGTCTCTCTCCGTCTCTCTCCGTCTCCCTCTCCATCTCCCTCTCCGTCTCTCTCTCCGTCTCTCTCCGTCTCTCTCTCCGTCTCCGTCTCCGTCTCCCTCTCTCTGCCCCACACTCTCTCCCCCTCCCCCACGGCCTTTGCCTGGTCTGGTCTGGTCTGGACACAGAGGGCAGGTTAGTCATTGCAGTTAATAAGTTTGTGCACCGTCATCAGAAAGAGTGGTCTGGCCACATAGACACAGCAGGGGGAGGAGGGGATCGGAGCAAGGCTGCTCACCATCTCCTGTCTCCTGTGTTGTTGTCTCTGTGTATCCATGTTAGTCTCCCTCCTGGCCTGATGTACAAACACCCCTGTGGGCACTCAGGTAAATCTATGTTAAGTTTTTTTGTTTAGAGATACAGCGCGGAAACAGGCCCTTCGGCCCACCGAGTCCGTGCCGACCAGCGATCCCCGTACACTAACACTATCCTACACACACACACTAGGGACAATTTACGATTTTTACACCAAGCCAATTAACCTACAAACCTGCACGTCTTTGGAGTGTGGGAGGAAACCAGAGCACCCGAAGAAAACCCACGTAGGTCACGGGGAGAACGTACAAACTCCGTACAGACAGCACCCGTGGTCAGAATTGAACCCGGGTCTCTGGCGCTGTGAGGCAACAACTCTACCGCTGCACCACCGTGCTGCTGTTTTGTTGGCTTAGACTTCATCTCAACTAATTTTAGACTTTGCACTTTAGAGATACAGCGCAAAAACAGGTCCTTTGGCCCACGGAGCCCGCACCGACCAGCGATCGCCCCGTACACTTGCTCAATCCTACATACACTAGAGACAATTTACAAGTTTAGTTCAGTTATTGTCAAGTGCAAGTTCATAAGGTGCAGAATTAGGCCATTTGATCCACCAAGTCTACTCCGCCATTCAATCATGGCTGGTCTATCTCTCCCTCCTAACCCCATTCTCCTGCCTTCTCCCCACAAGTCCTGACACCCGCACTAATCAACAATCTATCTATCTCTGCCTTGAATATATCCATTGAGTTGGTCTCCACAGCCTTCCCGATGTTGGGGGAGTCCAGAACCAGGGGCCACAGTTTAAGAATAAGGGGTACGCCATTTAGAACGGAGACGAGGAAACATTTTTTCTCACAGAGAGTTGTGAGTCTGTGGAATTCTCTGCTTCAGAGGGCGGTGGAGGCCAGTTCTCTGGATGCTTTCAAGAGAGAGCTAGATAGGGCTCTTAAAATAGCGGAGTCAGGAGATATGGGGAGAAGGCAGGAACAGGATACTGATTGGGGACGATCAGCCATGATCACATTGAATGGCGGTGCTGGCTCGAAGAGCCGAATGGCCTCCTCCTGCACCTATTGTCTAATATCTCTTAATTCTGAGTCTGACACTCCCACTAGTGGAAACATCCCCTCCACATCCACTCTATCCAGGCCTTTCACTATTCTGTACGTTTCAATGATGTTCCCCCTCATCCTTCAAAACTCCAGCGAGTACAGGCCCAGTGTCGTCAAACGCTCATCATATGTTAACACACTCGCTAACATATAAAATGTGTATAAAATCATGAGAGGAATAGATCGGGTCGATGCACAGAGTCTCACTCTGGCCACTCCCTCTTCAACTGATGGCAACTGAACCATCGTACCACAACCAGAGAGCAGTCCTGAACTACTATCCACCTCATTGGTGACCCTTGGACTATCCTTGATCGGACTTTGCTGCTTTACCTATCACTAAACGTTATTCCTTTATCATGTATCTGTACACTGTGAATGGCTCGATTGTAATCATGCATTGTCTTTCCGCTGACTGGTTAGCACGCAGCGAAAGCTTTTCACTGTACCTCGGTACACGTGACAATAAACTAAACTGAAACTGAACCGTACATTAGACCATAAACTCGAGGTGCCATATCTTGCCAAACATAGAAGTCTCCACTGAAATGCCTTCCCAAGAAAGTGGAACGAGGCAGAATCTCTCCACAGGCGACGAGCAGGGACATATTATTAATTTTTATTAAACATTATTTCAGACTCAAGGGATAACATTACATGAAATACATTGCATATAAAAACGCCATAAAATACAAATAAAATCTTAGTAGAAGGTAGATACAATTGCTGGAGAAACTCAGCGGGTGAGGCAGCATCTATGGAGCGAAGGATATAGGTGACGTTTCGGCTCGAGACCCTTCTTCAGACTGAAATCTAAAATCTTAGTATATCACTTTTAAATGATCATAAATTATATACCAAAAACACAATACATGATTTCAAATCCAGAATGAAAAAGAAAGATCAGTGTCCTCTAACAAGCCAACGATACCAGTGTCTCCAGCGTGTAGTGCTAAACCTTATGTTTGACAATTCCACGATAATTACAGATTTAGTCATTTATCCTGCAAATGAATTTATACATATGATTTCTTAGGATAGCTTCTAAAGTACTGACTCCTGCAACCACAAACATGTTACTAGCACTACACCATCTAGGTTTCCTTAGCAGTGTTCTCATGGCATCATTATAGGCCACCTTTAGACTCTGCAAACTTGTCTTTCCATAGTTTGACCACAGGTGCACAATATAGAGTGGTGTGCAGTATGCTCTAAACAGCGACATCTTCACCACATCTGTACACGCACCAAACTTGCGCAAGAGAATATTTGCCTGTACATACAGCGTGCGTCGTTGCCTATAAATATCCTCATCGTCTGTCATTTGTTCTGTAATAAAATGCCCAAGATATTTTACCTTATTACAGACACTAAGATTATTGTCAGACAATTTAAAATCAGTGAATATTAGACATTTATCCTCTTTGGTTCTACAGATCATAACAGCACTCTTACAAGCATTATATTTAATATCATGTTCCACACCATACACAGAACATATAGTAAGGAGCTGCTGGAGACCAGCGCTAGATGGACTAAAGACCACAAGATCATCTTCATAACCCTCCCCTCCCCTCCCCCCCCACCCCTCAATCTATACACATCCCCAATCCTTTCCACTCGTCACTTTAATTTCATGTATCTTGTGTTTTATGTCTGTTGGCAGATTAATTTCCCTCCTGGGATAAATAAAGTTCTGTAGAGTATCGTATAGTACAGCGTGGAAACAGGCCCTTCAGCCCACCTAGTCTGCGCCACCCAGCGATCCCCATACACTAACACTATCCTACACACTCTGGGGACAATTTACATTTACCGAAGCCAATCAACCTACAAACCTGCACGTCTTTGGAGTGTGGGAGGAAACCGGAGCGCCCGGAGAAAACCCACGCAGGTCACGGGGAGAACGTGCAAACTCCGTACAGACAGCACCCGTGTTCAGGATTGAACCCGGGTCTGTGGCGAGGTGAGGCAGCAGCTCTACCCGCTGCACCACCGTGCCACACCATTGTTTGGGACTGAATAGATTTGGAGAGACCAGGCTGACGCTGACCTTGTTGAGGACTAATTGTGTCTCTGTAACCCAAACACATTTTTCAGACAGATAACCAAGTTTGTCGAACAGGATAAGACGATAATTTCGGCTTGCCTTTCATTGTAAACATTAACAATATTGATGCAAGTATTAGTGGCCGAATAGTGAGAGGCCTGGATAGAGTGGATGTGGAGAGGATGCTTCCACTAGTGGAACAGAGGAGACAACCTCAGAATTAAAGGACGTTCTTTTAGGAAGGAGATGAGGTGGAATTTCTTTAGTCAGAGGGTGGAGAATGTGTGGAATTCTTGGCCAGAGAGGGCTGTGGAGGCTGTAGACAATAGGTGGAGGAGTAGGCCATCCGAATGGCCTAATTTTGCTCTTGGAACTAAAGACCTTGTGTGGATGTGTGTTGCCAGAGCAGACGTGTCTGATCCAGTGCGTGTGTGGTCAGGTCTCTGCCAGTCACATGCTGACTCCTCCAGCTGTGACCTGCCCCTACTCCACCCCGCCCCTCCGCTGTCTGCCTGCCTGCCCCCACCCTCCTGTACAACACTGCGGACAGCAACTCCAAACATGTCGACCCACCAGGAAATATAATGAGTGAGTAACCTTCCTCACCCGCTGGTCCCGCTGCACATCACCACAACACACAAGAGGCCACCAGAAACTTGCTCCGGTACAGATCCTGTCGGGACACATCCTGTGTGTGTGTGTGTTCACCGCATCATCTGCTGAAGGCTGTTTGCTTTAACTTTGTGTTCCGTTCCACTGGCAGCTTGAAAAGGAATGTGAAGGGACAGGCAGCATCTCTGGAGAGAAGGAATGGGTCATAGATAGATAGATAGATAGACAATAGGTGCAGGATTAGGCCATTCGGCCCTTCGAGCCAGCACCGCCATTCAATGTGATCATGGCTGATCATCCCCAATCAGTACCCCGTTCCTGCCTTCTCCCCATATCCCCTGACTCCGCTATCTTTAAGAGCCCAATCTAGCTCTCTCTTGAAAGTATCCAGAGAACCTGCCTCCACGGCCCTCTTGGGCAGAGAATTCCACAGACTCACCACTCTCTGTGAGAAAAATGTTTCCTCGACTCCGTTCTAAATGGCCGACCCCTTATTCTTAGACAATGGCTCCTGGTTCTGGACTCCTCCAACATCGGGAACATGTTTCCTACCTCTAGCGTGTCCAAACCCTTAATAATCTTATATGTTTCAATAAGATACCCTCTCATACTTCTAAACTCCAGAGTATACAAGCCCAGCTGCTCCAATCTATCAACATATGACAGTCCCGCCATCCCGGGAATTAACCTTGTAAACCTACGCTGCACTCCCTCAATAGCAAGAATGTCCTTCCTCAAATTAGGGGACCAAAACTGCACACAATACTCCAGGTGTGGTCTCACTAGGGCCCTATACAACTGCAGAAGGACTTCTTTGCTCCTATACTCGACTCCAGAGGAGGTTTACAAAAATGACCCCAGGAATGAGTAGATTAACATATGATGAGCGTTTGTCGGCACTGGGCCTGTACTCGCTGGAGTTTAGAAGGATGAGGGGGCGGACCTCGTTGAAATGTGACTAGTGAAAGGCCTGGATAGGGTGGATGTGGCGAGGATGTTTCCACAGGTGGGAGAGTCTAGGACTAGAGGGTCACAGCCTCAGAATTAAAGGACGTTCCTTTAGGAAGGAGATGAGGAGGAATTTCTTTAGTCAGAGGGCGATGAATCTGTGGAATTTATTGCCACAGACGGCTGTGGAGTCAATGGTTATACTTAAGACAGAGATGGATATATTCTTGATTAGTGTGGGTGTCAGGGGTTATGGGGAGAAGGCAGGAGAATGGGGTTAGGAGGGAGAGATAGATCAGCCATGATTGAATGGCGGAGTAGACTCGATGGGCCGAATGGCCTAATTCTGCTCCTATCACTTATGACCTTATGAACTTATTTACAGTTTATTTATCTGCAAACCCTTTGAGTAATTTTCAGAAAACGAATCCAGTTTAAATGTGACCCTGGGCGTTCAAGACGCTGAACCAGGCCATGACGCAACCGGCCAACATGCTCACTGCCGTACATCTGGAGACGTCCAAGAGAATATTTATTGACACCAAACCTCCTGAATCGTCTCAGGCAGTAGAGGTGTTGATTTTCTTTCTTTATCATTGCATCAATGTGCTGGGCCCAGGTCAGATCTTAGAGAGTTGTAGGTAGACAAAAATGCTGGAGAAACTCAGCTGGTGAGGCAGCATCTATGGAGCGAAGGAATAGGTGACGTTTCGGGTCGAGACCCTTCTTCTTTAGGGAATTGTTGGATCTACCGAATCCCACGACAGAAAGCAAAGAACAAACGACACTTAGCTGAGGTAGGTACACAAAAATGCTGGAGAAGCTCAGCGGGTGCAGCAGCATCTATGGAGCGAAGGAAATAGGCAACGTTTCGGCCGAAACCCTTCTTCAACATTTTTGTGTACCTTCGATTTTCCAGCATCTGCAGTTCCTTCTTAAACTCTTAGCTGAGGTAGTTTGGGTCGCTTGGGTAGTTTACACCCCAGCGGTAAGAACATTGACCTCCAATTTCAGGTAGTCCCTGCTTTCTCCCTCCTTCCCCACCCCTTTCCCAGGTCTCCCACGGCCCACTGTCTCCGCCTTTTCCTTTCATTCGATACAATTTAAGATACCAGCTACCAAGACAGATGTGTACAGCAATTCATTCTTGCCCCGCACAATGAAAGCATGGAATAGTCTTCACCCTACCATAGTTACCCAACCAGACGCAACTACATTTAAGGTAGCTCTTCTTCCAAAACCCTTTTTTGCTTCAGTCCACCCTCCGCCACCTCCAGTTTAAATTCCATTTGGAATATTTTTGGAGGACCAAGAACTAAGACCAAGACCAAGTCATAGAGTGACACAGTGTGGAAACAGGCCCTTCGGCCTAACTAGCCCACACCGGCCAACAATGTCCCATCTACTCTAGTCCCACCTGCCTGCGCTTTGTCCATATCCCTCCAAACCTGTCCTATCCATGCACCTCTCTAATTGTTTCTTAAATGTTGAGATAGTCCCAGCCTCAACTACCTCCTCTGGCAGCTTGTTCCATACACCCACTAACCTCTGTGTGAAAAAGCTACCCCTCAGATTCCCAGAGAAAAACATTTTTCACACAGAGAGTGGTGAATCTCTGGAACTCTCTGCCACAGAAGTTAGTTGAGGCCAGTTCATTGGCTATATTTAAGAGGGAGTTAGATGTGGCCCTTGTGGCTAAAGGGATCAGGGGGTATGGAGAGAAGGCAGGTACGGGATACTGAGTTGGATGATCAGCCATGATCATATTGAATGGCGGTGCAGGCGCGAAGGGCCGAATGGCCTACTCCTGCACCTATTTTCTATGTTTCTATATGTTTCTATTAAATCTTTTCCCCTTCACCTTAAACCCATATCCTCTGGTTATTAATTCCCCTACTCTGGGCAAGAGACTCTGTGCGTCTACCCGATCTATTCCTCTCATGATTTTGTACACCTCTATAAGATCTCCTCTCATCCTCCTGCGCTCTAAGGAATAGAGACCCAGCCTGCTCAACCTCTCCCTGTAGCTCACACCCTCTAGTCCTGGCAACATCCTGGTAAATATTTTCTCTAGCTGTGTGTAGATCTGCTCTACAAACACTAACACACATATGCTACACACCACTCAGATCTATAATCCAGTCCGGGTTATACCTTGCAGTCACCACATATTACAAACACTCTCATCTCATCCACTAGTCCGTTAGTTGGCATCTTCTTCTACTGTCATGTGTCTTTTAGACCTGCAGCTCCGTTGAGGCGAGCCAGTCCAACGTGTCATCGTCCAGGTCAATCAGACCTCGTTCACCATTCGGTGAAAGCCGGTGTTTGGGGCAACTGGTGACGATGTGCTCCACTGTCTGTGTTGGGTCCCCACACTCGTAGGTGGCGCTCGCTGTCCACGAGGCCCCACCTCTTCATCGCTACTCCATAGCGTCCGATGCCTGTCCTCAAGCGGTTGAGGGTTGTCCACTGCTTTCTGGGCAGGTCCTGGCCAGGGACGTCCATGGGGTCATCGATGTAATGGTGTAGCATAGATGGTTCCGCTGACTTCCACTGGACTCTCCATCTCGTCTTGACCCAGGAGGCCTCGGAAGCGTCAGACGGTGTTGTGCAGAGCAGCTCTTGGGCTTGCGTGACAAAGGGGCGCCGTGACTTGAGGCACACTCGTGGTGGTGTCTCTGTGACGATCTGATGGAGGAGGTGGGAGATGGAGATGTCGACACAGTGTAACTTTGAACTATGCTAATAAACCTGTTGGACCGTTACTTGAAGTGTTCTTGATTAGCTCTAGACTGTGGGAGTTTGTAGGTGAGGCTTGAAGCTGGGCTTGTACACTGGAGTTTAGAAGGATGAGAGGGTATCTCATTGAAACATATAAGATTGTTAAGGGCTTGGACACGCTGGAGGCGGGAAACATGTTCCCGATGTTGGGGGAGTCGAGAACCAGGGGCCACAGTTTAAGAATAGGGAGTAAGCCATTTAGAACGGAGACGGGGAAACACTTTTTCACACAGAGTGGTGAATCCGTGGAATTCTCTGCCTCAGAGGGCGGTGGAGGCCGGTTCTCTGGATGCTTTCAAGAGAGAGCTAGATAGGGCTCTTAAAGATTGCGGAGTCAGGGGATATGGGGAGAAGGCAGGAACGGGGTACTGATTGGGGATGATCAGCCATGATCACATTGAATGGCGGTGCTGGCTCGAAGGGCTGAATGGCCTACTCCTGCGCCTATTGTCTATAAGCCCGTGCACTAACTGCTCTCCGCTCTCTCCGCTAGATGTGTGCAACAGTATTGACCTTCCGGAGGTGGAGATCATCAGCCTATTGGAGGAGCAGCTGCCTCATTACATGCTGAGAGCCGACACCATCTACGGGTACGACCATGACGACTGGCTACACACCCCCCTCATCTCCCCCGACACCAACTTCGATCTCACCAACGAGCAGATAGACGAGACCCTCAAGTACATGCGTAAGTCGTCAGTCAGACTCGTGTTACACTTGTGTAAGATGTTGCTCTTCATCGGTCACGGCATTGAGTATTGAAGTTGGGAGGTCACGTTGCAGTTGTATCGGACATTGGCCTTCATCAGTCAGAGCATTGAGTATAAAAGGTAGACAAACTATGATATAGTTGGGATCACGGAGACATGGCTCCAGGGTGACCAAGGCTGGGAGCTGAACATCTAGAGATATTCAATATTCAGGAGGGATAGACAGAAAGGGAAAGGAGGTGGGGTAGCGTTGCTGGTTAGAGAGCAGATTAACGCAATAGAAAGGAAGGACATTAGCTTTGAGGATGTGGAATCGATATGGGTAGAGCTGCGAAACACTAAGGGGCAGAAAACGCTAGTGGGTGTTGTGTACAGGCCACCTAACAGTAGTAGTGGAGTTGGGGATGGCATCAAACAGGAAATTAGAAATGCGTGCAACAAAGGTAAAACAGTTATAATGGGTGACTTCAATCTACATATAGATTGGGTGAATCAAATTGGCAAGGGTGCTGAGGAAGAGGATTTCTTGGAATGTATGCGGGATAGTTTTCTAAACCAACATGTAGAGGAACCAACGAGAGAGCAGGCTATTCTAGACTGGGTATTGAGTAATGAGGAAGGGTTAGTTAGCAGTCTTGTTGTGCGTGGCCCCTTGGGCAAGAGTGACCATAATATGGTTGAGTTCTTCATTAGGATGGAGAGTGACATCGTTAATTCAGAAACAAGGGTCCTGAACTTAGAAAGGTAACTTTGAGGGTATGAGACGTGAATTGGCCAAGATAGACTGGCGATTGATTCTTAATGGGTTGACGGTGGATATGCAATGGAAGGCATTTAAAGACTGCATGGATGAACTACAACAATTGTTCATCCCAGTTTGGCAAAAAAATAAATCAGGGAAGGTAGTGCATCCGTGCATAACAAGGGAAATCAGGGATAGTATCAAAACAAAAGATGAAGCGTACAAATTAGCCAGAAAAAGCAGCCTACCAGAGGACTGGGAGAAATTCAGAGACCAGCAGAGGAGGACAAAGGGCTTAATTAGGAAAGGGAATATAGATTATGAAAGAAAACTGGCAGGGAACATAAAAACTGACTGCAAAAGCTTTTATAGATATGTGAAGAGAAAAAGATTAGTTAAAACAAATGTAGGTCCCTTGCAGTCAGAAACGGGTGAATTGATCAAGGGGAACAAGGACATGGCATACCAATTGAATAACTACTTTGGTTCTGTCTTCACTAAGGAAGACATAAATAATCTGCCGGAAATAGCAGGGGACCGGGGGTCAAATGAGATGGAGGAACTGAGTGAAATCCAGGTTAGCCGGGAAGTGGTGTTAGGTAAATTGAATGGATTAAAAGCCGATAAATCCCCAGGGCCAGATAGGCTGCATCCCAGAGTACTTAAGGAAGTAGCCCCAGAAATAGTGGATGCATTAGTGATAATTTTTCAAAACTCTTTAGATTCTGGAGTAGTTCCTGAGGATTGGAGGGTAGCTAATGTAACACCACTTTTTAAAAAGGGAGGGAGAGAGAGAAAACGGGGAATTACAGACCAGTTAGTCTAACGTCGGTAGTGGGGAAACTGCTAGAATCAGTTATTAAAGATGGGATAGCAGCACATTTGGAAAGTGGTGAAATCATTGGACAAAGTCAGCATGGATTTATGAAGGGTAAATCATGTCTGACGAATCTTATAGAATTTTTCGAGGATGTAACTAGTAGAGTGGATAAGGGAGAACCAGTGGATGTGTTTTATCTGGACTTTCAGAAGGCTTTCGACAAGGTCCCACATAAGAGATTAGTATACAAACTTAAAGCACACGGTATTGGGGGTTCAGTATTGATGTGGATAGAGAACTGGCTGGCAGACAGGAAGCAAAGAGTAGGAGTAAACGGGTCCTTTTCACAATGGCAGGCAGTGACTAGTGGGGTACCGCAAGGCTCAGTTCTGGGACCCCAGCTATTTACGATATATATTAATGATTTGGACGAGGGAATTGAATGCAACATCTCCAAGTTTGCGGATGTCACGAAGCTGGGGGGCAGTGTTAGCTGTGAGGAGGATGCTAGGAGGCTGCAAGGTGACTTGGATAGGCTGGGTGAGTGGGCAAATGCATGGCAGATGCAGTATAATGTGGATAAATGTGAGGTTATCCACTTTGGTGGCAAAAACAGGAAAGTAGATTATTATCTGAATGGTGGCCGATTAGGAAAGGGGGAGATGCAACGAGACCTGGGTGTCATGGTACACCAGTCATTAAAAGTAGGCATGCAGGTGCAGCAGGCAGTGAAGAAGGCGAATGGTATGTTAGCATTCATAGCAAAAGGATTTGAGTATAGGAGCAGGGAGGTTCTACTGCAGTTGTACAGGGTCTTGGTGAGACCACACCTGGAGTATTGCGTACAGTTTTGGTCTCCTAATCTGAGGAAAGACATTCTTGCCATAGAGGGAGTACAGAGAAGGTTCACCAGACTGATTCCTGGGATGTCAGGACTTTCATATGAAGAAAGACTGGATAAACTTGGTTTGTACTCGCTAGAATTTAGAAGATTGAGGGGGGATCTTATAGAAACTTACAAAATTCTTAAGGGGTTGGACAGGCTAGATGCAGGAAGATTGTTCCCGATGTTGGGGAAGTCCAGAACAAGGGGTCACAGTTTAAGGATAAGGGAGAAATCTTTTAGGACCGAGATGAGGAAAGCTTTTTTCACACAGAGAGTGGTGAATCTCTGGAATTCTCTGCCGCAGAAGGTAGTTGAGGCCAGTTCATTGGCTATATTTAAGAGGGAGTTAGATGTGGCCCTTGTGGCTAAAGGGATCGGGGGTATGGAGAGAAGGCAGGTACAGGATACTGAGTTGGATGATCAGCCATGATCATATTGAATGGCGGTGCAGGTTCGAAGGGCCGAATGGCCTACTCCTGCACCTATTTTCTATGTAAAATTGCTGGAGAAACTCAGCGGGTGAGGCAGGATCTATGGAGCGAAGGAAATAGGCGACGTTTCGGGCCGAAGTCTGAAGATGGGTTTCAACCCAGTCTGAAGAAGTGTTTCGGCCCGAAACGTTGCCTATTTCCTTCGTTCCATAGATTCTGCCTCACCCGCTGAGTTTCTCCAGCAACTTTGTCTACCTTCGATTTTCCAGCATCTGCAGTTCCTTCTTGAACATTGAGTATAAAAGTCAGGAGGTCAACTTAGTGGTCGCATTTAGAGTATTGTGTTCAGTTTTGAATGAATGAATGAATAAGTTTATTGGCCAAGTATTCACATACAAGGAATTTTCCTTGGTGCTCCGCCCGCAAGTGACAACATGACATACAGTGACAATTAAGAATGATACATAAAACATTGTTCTTCTTCTCGCGAATGAAACATAAACCAAAGGAATAGTTAGATCCCAAGCCGAATGTTGAGCAGCCAGGTTGTTGTCTCTGCTGGTGTCAATGTCTGCCGGGCCCTGAGCTCCATTTGGTGGGTGGTAGAGCGGGCACCCAGAGATGACATGGTTGGCTGTCTGTTGTTCTGCTCCACATTCACAGGCTGGGCTCGGGCAGAGCCCCCATCTCCACACGCTGGCATTGAAACGCCCAACTCCAGTACCAAGTCTGTTGGGCTTCACCCATGCTCCTCTGGGAAGGTCAGATCTTGGACAGCTTTTATCTGGTGAAGAGATGTAGCTGTGTAATGGAGATGAGGTTGCCTTCCACTCCTGTGACCACTTGGTGGCTATCCAGTGTGCTTTTGTCTCAGTTGGCTGGATGGATGCTAGGAGTTGTTTTCCATGTGGAGCAAAGGGGTGACGGGACTTCAGTCGGGGTGGCCTCTGCTCTCTGCTGATAGCCTGATGGAGGAGGTGATCTGGGTCCATGGCACGATGAGATAGTGCCTTATTTGCTGCTTGCCTTCGGATCCCTGCAGGCGGAGCTGCTCGACTGGAGTAGGTTGAAGGCACCCAGTGATGGTTCGCAAGGTGCTGTTCAGGCTCATGTCTACCAGGCTAGTGTGTCTAATTCTACTCCATACGGGTGCGCAGTACTCAGCTGGGGCAAACACAAGAGCTAAGGGAGAGGTGCGAAGAGTTGATGGACTGGCTCCCCAACTTGTTCCTGCCAGGCGTCGGATGAGGCCGCTACGTGCCATGACCTTGTCGCGGAGACCAGCCAGGTGTTGACAAAATGTAAGCGACCTGTCCAACTGTAACATTGAAACATTAAACATTAATGATAAAACACCATTGATTAAACATGTGAATGAAATAAAATACCAGAGCAAAAGGAGGCTACAGATTTTTGGTTATTGAGTAGAGCTACTACTCGTGGAAAAAAGCTGTTTTTATGTCTGGCTGTGGCAGCTTTGACAGTCCGGAGTCTCCTTCCAGAGGGAAGTGATTCAAAGAGTTTGTGGCCAGGGTGAGAGGGGTCAGAGATGATCTTTCCCGCTCTCTTCCTGGCCCTTACAATGTACAGTTTGTCAATGGAGGGAAGGTTGCAGCCTCCAGGTGTCGTGCTTGGTGGCTGAGCCAAACCAGACCATGATGGAGAAGGTGAGGACAGACTCTACGATGGCCGTATAGAATTGGACCCTCATTGCCTGCAGCAGATTGTGTTTTCTCCGTTGTCGTTTGAAGTACATCCTCTGTTGTGCCTTTTTGACTGTGGAGTCGATGGTAGCCCCCCCCACTTAAGGAACTTGGAGATGATGATTCCAAAGAACTTAAAAGACTCCACAGATGTGACTGTGGTGTTGTTGACAGTGAGTGGGGTGAGGGGAGGGGGAACTCTCCTAAAGTCTACAATCAATTCCACTGTCTTAAGAGCATTGAGCTCCAGGTTGTTGCGATGGCACCAGGACACCAGCTGTATCACTTCCTGTCTCTAGGCAGATTCCTCCCCATCTTGGATCAGTCCAATCAGGGTTGTGTCGTCTGCAAACGTGAGAAGCTTGACAGAGGAGTCAGTGGAGGTGCAGTCGTTGGAGTAGAGAGAGTACAGGAGAGGGGAGAGCACGCAGCCTTGCAGTGCTCTTATGCCGAGGGTTTGCGGGTCCGAGATGTGCTTTCCCAGCCTCACATGCTGCTTCCTGTCTGTCAGGAAGTTGATAATCCACTGACAGAGGGGTTCAGGCACAGTCAACTCGGAAAGTTTAGAGTGCAGTAGCTCTGGCACAATGGTGTTGAATGCAGAGCTAAAATCCACAAACAAAATCCTTGCATAGGTCCCCTGGCGGCTGGAGGATGAAGTGCAGGCCCAGGTTGACTGCGTCATCCACTGATCTATTGGCCCAGTATACAAACTGCAGAGAGTCCAGCAGGGGGTTCGTGATATTTTTCAGGTGGGCCAGCACAAGAAAGTCAGCATGGATTTTTCTTCCTGATATAGTAGTCGTGGCCAGAGGATCTGTGGTGACGGAGGAACTGAAGGAAATCCACATTAGGCAGGAAATGGTGTTGGATAGACTGATGGGACTGAAGGCTGATAACTCTCCAGGGCCTGATGGTCTGCATCCCAGGGTACTTAAGGAAGTGGCTCTAGAAATCGTGGATGCATTGGTGATAATTTTCCAATGTTCTATAGACTCAGGATCAGTTCCTGTGGATTGAAGGGTAGCTAATGTTATCCCACTTTTTAAGAAAGGCGGGAGAGAAAACAGGGAATTATAGACCAGTTAGCCTGACATCGGTGGTGGGGAAGATACTGGAGTCAATTATAAAAGATGAGATAGCCGAACATTTGGATAGCAGTAACAGGATCGGTCCGAGTCAGCATGGATTTACAAAGGGGAAATCATGCTTGACTAATCTTCTGGAATTTTTTGAAGATGTAACTCAGAAAATGGACAAGGGAGAGCCAGTGGATGTAGTGTACCTGGACTTTCAGAAAGCATTTGATAAGGTCCCACATAGGAGATTAATGGGCAAAATTAGGGCACATGGTATTGGGGGTAGAGTGCTGACATGGATAGAGAAGTGGTTGGCAGACAGGAAACAAAGAGTAGGGATTAACGGGTCCCTTTCAGAATGGCAGGCAGTGACTAGTGGGGTACTGCAAGGCTCGGTGCTGGGACTGCAGCTATTTACAATATACATCAATGATTTGGATGAAGGGATTCAAAGTAACATTAGCAAATTTGCAGATGACACAAAGCTGGGTGGCAGTGTGAACTGTTAGAAGGATGCTATGAGAATGCAGGGTGACTTGGACAGGTTAGGGGAGTGGGCAGATGCATGGCAGATGAAGTTTAATGCGGATAAATGTGAGATTATCCACTTTGGTAGCAAAAACAGGAAGGCAGATTACTATCTAAATGGCGTCAAGTTGGGAAAAGGGGAAGTATAACGGGATCTGGGGGTCCTTGTACCTCAGCCTATGAAAGTAAGCATGCAGGTACCGCAGGCAGTGAAGAAAGCGAATGGCATGTTGGCCTTTATAACAAGAGGAATCGAATATAGGAGCAAAGAGGTCCTACTGCAGTTGTACAGAGCCCTAGTGAGACCACACCTGGAGTATTGTGTACAGTTTTGGTCCCCTAATTTGAGGAAGGACATTCTTGCTATTGAGGGAGTGCAGCGTAGGTTTACATGGTTAATTCCCGGGATGGCAGGACTGTCATATGCTGAGAGAATGGAGCGGCTGGGCTTGTACACTCTGGAGTTTAGAAGGATGAGAGGGTATCTCATTGAAACATATATTTGTTAAGGGTTTGGACACGCTAGAGGCAGGAAACATGTTCCCGATGTCGGGGGAGTCCAGAACCAGGGGCCACAATTTAAGAATAAGGAGTAAGCCATTTAGAACAGAGACGAGGATACACTTTTTCTCACAGAGAGTGGTGAGTCTGTGGAATTCTCTGCCTCAGAGGGTGGAGGTGGGTTCTCTGGATGCTTTCAAGAGAGAGCTAGATAGGGCTCTTAAAAATAGCGGAGTCAGGGGATACTCCTGCACCTATTGTCTATTGATTTATGAAATGAAAATCATGCTTAACTAATCTTCTGGAATTTTTTGAGGATGTGACCAGTAAAATGGATGAAGGGGAGCCAGTGGATGTAGTGTATCTAGACTTTCAGAAAACCTTTGATAAGGTCCCGCACGGGAGACTGATGACTAAATTTAGAGCACATTTGATATTTGATATAATTGATTTGATTTGATTTGATATAATTTAATTGCCACACAACCAAGGTCGGTGGTATTTGGGTTGCCAGCAGCGGTACAGTAATAAAGAACACAACCACAATAAAAAATTTACACAAACATCCACCACAGCATTCATCACTGTGGTGGAAGGCACAGAGCTTGGCCAGTCCTCCTCCATTTCCCCCCGTGGTCGGGACCTCCACCCTCCACAGCCGTTGCTGCGGGCGTCCAGATGGTAAGGGACAAAGTCAAAGTCAAGGTGAGTCCAGGATCGGCTCTTCACAACCAGATACCGCGGCTTCAGGCTGGTGTAGGCCGCAGGCCGGCGGTCAAAGTTTTAAAGTACCTGCCGTGCCGCAGCCGGAAGCACCGCAGTCTGCAGGGCCGGCGGTCGAAGCTCCCCTCCAGGGGTGATGTTAAGTCCATACCGCGCCCGCGGTAGAAGACGGCCGCGGGCCGGCGGTGGAAGCTTCTTCTTCCCCCCGGGTCCTCCACGAGGGATCCCGGGCTGTAGACGCCGCACCAGCTGGAGTTCTGCAGACTGCGGCTTCAGGCTGCCGGCTGCCGCGGGCCAGCGTAACGGAGCGCTCCCCTCCAGCGAGGTCTCACCCGCTCCGCGCCGAGAGTCCACGCTGCGCCCGCCGCTGAAGCTCCGGGCGCGTCTCCGGGAAAGTCCGCGCCGATCCTTGCTGTTAGGCCACGGGGGAGGCGACCTGAAAAAGTCGCCTCTCCATGGAAGAGGCGGCCGAAACGGTTTCCCCCTCACCCCCCCCACACCACCCCCCCACACATAACACACAAAGAAACATTAAAAACAGACTTTTAAACATACTAAAAAAATTTAAAAAGTTGAAAAAAGACGGACACGCTGCCGACAGGCTGCTGCCAGTGCAGCGCCCCCTACCGAATTTTGGTATTGGGGGTAGACGTGGATAGAAAATTGGTTGGTAGACAGGAAGCAAAGAGTAGGAGTGAACTTTTCAGAATGGCAAGCAGTGGCGAGTGGAGTGCCGCAAGGCTCGGTGTTGGGGCCGCAACTGTTTACCATATATATTAATGATTTGGAAGCGGGAATTAGGAGCAATACTAGCAAGTTTGCGGATGACACAAAGCTGGGTGGCAGTGTGAACTGTGAAGAGGATGTTAGGAGGTTGCAGGGTGACCCGGACAGGTTGAGTGAGTGGGCAGATGCGTGGCAGATGCAGTATAATATAGATAAATGTGAGGTTATCCACTTTGGTGGCAAAAACAAGGGGGCAGATTATTATCTCAATGGGGTTAGGTTAGGTTAGGTAAGGGGGAGGTGCAGCGAGACCTGGGTGTCCTTGTACACCGGTCACTGAAAGTTGGCGTGCAGGTACAGCAGGCAGTGAAGAAAGCTAATGGAATGTTGGCCTTCATAACAAGAGGATTTCAGAATAGGAGTAAAGAGGTTCTTCTGCAGTTGTATAGGGCTCTGGTAAGACCGCATCTGGAGTATTGTGTACAGTTTTGGTCTCCTAATTTGAGGAAGGATATCCTTGTGATTGAGGTAGTGCAGCGTAGGTTCAGGAGATTGATCCCTGGGATGGCGGGACTGTCATATGAGGAAAGATTGAAAAGACGAGGCTTGTATTCACTGGAGTTTAGAAGGATGAGGGGGTATCTTATAGAAACATATAAAATTATAAAAGGACTGGACAAGATAGATGCAGGAAAAATGTTCCCAATGTTGGGCGAGTCCAGAACCAGGGGCCACAGTCTTAGAATAAAGGGGAGGCCATTTAAGACTGAGGTGTGAAAAAACTTTTTCACCCAGAGAGTTGTGAATTTGTGGAATTCCCTGCCACAGAGGGCAGTGGAGGCCAAGTCACTGGATGGATTTAAGAGAGAGTTAGATAGAGCTCTAGGGGCTAGTGGAATCAAGGGATATGGGGAGAAGGCAGGCACGGGTTATTGATTGGGGACGATCAGCCATGATCACAATGAATGGCGGTGCTGGCTCGAAGGGCCAAATGGCCTCCTCCTGCACCTATTTTCTATGTTTCTATGTTTCTAAGTCTTTCAAGGGTCTTCATGATTACAGAGGTCAGTGGAACGAGCTGCCAGAGGAGGTAGTTGAGGCAGGGACTATCCCATCGTTTAAGAAACAGTTAGACAGGTACATGGATAGGGCAGGTTTGGAGGGATGTGGACCAAGCTCGAGTAGGTGGGACTAGTGTAAGTGGGACATGTTGGTCGGTGTGGGCAAGATGGGCCGAAGGGCCTGTTTTCACTCTTCTTCTTCTTCTTGCGTATGGCGTGCACAGCCAAAAGTTGTAGATGAAGGGGAGACATCCAGGCCAGGACAGCATCGGTTACTGGGTGGATGGCTTTGATGCCACCAGGGAAAAGCCTCAGTGGGGAGTCATTCACGACGTGTGGGATGGTCTGGTCTGGATGTCCGCGGTCACAAGCAGGGCTGTCTGTCATCCCCCACTGATGCAGGTGAAGGGCTGTTCTTGCATGGAGGGTGCGGGTTCTGGTCAATGTTGGCCATTGCTTGCGATGGAGGTCAAAACCTGGTGGTTTCACTGTGGGGTCTGGGATGACCTCTCCGTTGTTGGTGTTGGCATCTTTCCACTCAGTCTTGGAGTCAAGTCTTCCAGGGATTTAACGGAAGACCAGAAGGGTTTACGGGATTTCAGGCGCATGTTGGGCAGATTGTTCAAGCCAGCGTGGATGGGACAAACAAATAGATGTAGTGTATCACTCTGTGACTCTGTGTCACTTTGTGACTACACACCAATCACTTCCCCAGCGGGCGATCGGGCAGTGATTTACATCTGGCAGCACCATGTTGGGGGCCCGTCCATAGAGTTATACAGACCCTTTGGCCAAAATTGCCCACACCGGCCAACATGTCCCATCTACACTAGTCCCACCAGCCCGCGTTTGGCCCATATCCCTGTCCTATCCATGTACCTGTCCACATTTATTTTAAATGTTATTATAGTCCCTGCCTCGACTACCTCCACATTCAGCACAGAAACAGGCCCTTCGGCCCATCTTGTGCATGCTGACAAGTCGGCATTCTGGGCTAGTCCCTTTTGCCTGCGTTTAGCCCATACCCCGCAAAACACTTCCCATCCATATATCTGTCCAAATGTCTTGTGAAAGTTGTAATTATTCATGTTCATACGTTATAGGAGCAGAATTTGGCCATTCGGCCCATCAAGTCTACTCTGCCACTCAATCATGGCTGATCTCTCTCTCTCCCTCCTAACCCCATTCTCCTGCCTTATCCCTATAACCTCTGACACCCGTACTAATCAAGAATCTATCTCCTGATAGCTGCTCTAGATGTCAGCTGATTTACATCGGGGAGACTAAGCGGAGGTTGGGCGATCGTTTCGCCGATCACCTCCGCTCAGTCCGCAATAACCAACCTGACCTCCCGGTGGCTCAGCACTTCAACTCCCCCTCCCATTCCCAATCCGACCTCTCTGTCCTGGATCTCCTCCATTGCCAGAGTGAGCAACAGCGGAAATTGGAGGATGGCATTAACATTGAATTCTCCCAATTTTGCTAGCCCTTGCTGTCTCCTCCCCTTCCTTAACCCTCTAGCTGTCTCCTCCCACCCTCCCATCTGCTCGCCCTCGGGCTCCTCCTCCTCCCCTTTTTCCTTCCTTCTCCCCCCCACCCCCCATCAGTCTGAAGAAGGGTTTCGGCCCGAAACGTCGCCTATTTCATCCGCTCCATAGATGCTGCTGCACCCGCTGAGTTTCTCCAGCAATTTTGTGTACCCAGGAATCTACCTATCTCTGCCTTAAATATATCCACTGACTTGGCCTCCACTGTCTTCTTGTTATATTCTATCAAACACATAATTGTAACTACATCTGTAGCTTCCTCTGGCAGCTCGTTCCAGATGCAACTACCCTCTGAGTGAAAATGTTGGCCCTGAAGTCCCTCTAAAACCTCCCCCCTCTCACCTTAATCTGTGCCCTCTAGGTTTAGAAAGTCTGTGCCCTCTAGTTTTAGAAGAGTGGTTCAGGCTGCAACACCCTCTAACAACAGCAGGTGGCAGTGATGCCTTGTTTGTGAACAATTGTGGACTCAGTTCAATCTTGCATCAACGAACCAAATCTGGGCGATCGTTTTGCTGAACACCTCCGCTCAGTCCGCCTAAACCTAGCTGATCTCCCGGTGGCTCAGCACTTTAACTCCCCCTCCCGTTCCCAATCCGATCTTTCTGTCCTGGGCCTCCTCCATTGTCAGAGTGAGGCCCACCGCAAATTGGAGGAACAGCACCTCATATTTTGCTTGGGTAGTTTACACCCCAGCGGTATGAACATTGACTTCACAAGTTATAGAATTAGGCCATTCGGCCCATCGAGTCCACTCCGCCGTTCAATCATGACTGATCTCTTCCTCCTAACCCCATTCTCCTGCCTTCTCCCCATAACCCCTGACACCCGTACGAATCAAGAATCTATCTATCTCTGCCTTAAAAATATCCACTGACTTGGCCTCCACTGCCGTCTGTGGCAATGAAACCCACAGATTCACCACCCTCTGACTAAAGAGATTCTCTAACTCCAAGTACTTTGTGCACCCCCTCTCTCTCCAACCCTCCCCCACTCAAGTCATACTTTCTTTTTTAGGAAATAACAGGTCCTTTTCAGAATGGCAGGCAGTGACTAGTGGGGTGCTGCAAGGCTCAGTGCTGGGACCGCAGTTATTCACAATATATATTAACGATTTACACGAGGGAATTAAATGTAACATCTCCAAGTTTGCGGATGACACAAAGCTGGGTGGCAGTGTGAGCTGCGAGGAGGATGCTATGAGGCTGCAGGGTGACTTGGATAGGTTGGGCGAGTGGGCAGATGCATGGCAGATGCAGTACAATGTGGATAAATGTGAGGTTATCCACTTTGGTGGCAAGAACAAGAAGGCAGATTATTATCTGAATGGTGTCAGATCAGGAAAAGGGGAGATGCAACAAGACCTGGGTGTGCTTGTACATCAGTCACTGAAAGTAAGCATGCAGGTACAGCAGGCAGTGAAGAAAGCTAATGGCATATCGGCCTTCATTGCGAGAGGATTTGAGTTTAGGAGCAAGTTGGTCCTACTGCAGTTGTACAGGGCCCTGGTGAGACCACACCTGGAGTATGGTGTGTGATTTTGGTCTATTTTGAAGAAGGGCTGTATTGCTATTGAGGGAGTGCAGCGTAGGTTCACCAGGTTAATTCCCAGGATGGCTGGACTGACATATGATGAAAGAATGGGTCGACTGGGCTTGTATTCACTGGAATTTATAAGGATGAGAGGGAATCTTATAGAAACACATAAAAATCTTAGAGGATTGGACAGGTTAGATGCAGGAGAAATGTTCCCCATGTTGGAGTCCAGAACCAGGGGTCACAGTTTAAGAATAAGGGGGAGGCCATTTAGGACTGAGATGAGGGAAAACTTCTTTACCCAGAGAGTTGTGAATCTGTGGAATTCTCTGCCACAGAAGGCAGTGGAGGCCGATTCACTGGATGTTTTCAAGAGGGAGGTAGATTTATCTCTTAGGGCTAACAGAATCAGGGGATACGGGGAAAAAGCAGGAATGGGGTACTGATTCTGGATGATCAGCCGTGATCATATTGAATGGCGGTGCTGGCTCGAAGGGCTGAATGGCCTACTCCTGCGCCTATTTTTCTGTGGCTCTGTGTTGTGTCTAATTGGTGTTGAGCACTGATATGACCCTTTGGACTTGTTTAGGCAAAGCCGTGGGTCGATAGTGTTAAACTTCAATTGTTAACTAAATGACATTCCTTTCATGTTGACTGTGAGCAGAAGGAGGGTTCTGGTGCTTTTGTGTCTAATAATGACAAGTCTTGTCTATCCATTATTATATTGGAGGTGTTGTATTACAAAACGACTTGGCCTGCTGCTAACTGGAGGGATCATAAACGATGACTTGTTTTGACTTACAATGAGGCAACCTTTGTAACACAGATGATTAAAGGAGATGTTTGCCATCAACATGTCAACCCCTCCCTCCCCTTCCCACCTTCGAGCTGCCTCAACAAAGCGGCATCTGAGTTTAGTTTAGAGATACAGCGCGAAAACAGGCCCCTCAGCCCACCGAGTCTACGCCGACCAGCGATCCCCGCACACTATGAGGCCCGCCCCACTTTGTGATTTTTTTTCGGCGACTGCAAGGGTCAGTGACTGACACCCGTAGTCACCCTAAACTCTGTCAAGTTGTACGACAATCTACGTCAAGCTACAACACTCCGTGTCCCCTGCCTTCACAACACAAGACGGCTACTCTGAAGTATAATAATCACATTGGAAATGAACTTATCTACAATAAATCTAAGGACCAATAACTGTTTAAGAAATAAATTGTTTATTTAACGACAGCTTAAAAATAACATCATATTGAAAAACAACAATTTGTTTAACAAGAAAGGTTTATGTTCAACAAAGTAACTATATATTTAGCGGCATATTTCAAAGAGCATCATACTTAAGCAAAAAATGTATTCAACAACAATATTCAGATCTGACAATAACGTTACAATCTACATCAATTCCAATCAAAGCACAACGCAACCCGCAAACCTTCTGCGGCCGCAGGAGATTCGATCTTACAGAGGTATACAAAATAACTCTGTTCCCTGGAGCGCAGGAGGATGAGGGGGACCTTATAGAGGGGTACACAATCATAAGAGGAATAGATCGGGTAGACGCAGAGTCTCTTGCCCAGAGTAGGGGAATTGAGGACCAGAGGACATAGGTTTAAGGTGAAGGGGAAAAGATTTAATATGAATCTGAGGAGCAACAAACTCAAGACAGATACAGAGTGCTGGAGTAACTCAGCGGGACGCAGCACCTCTGGAGAGAGGGAATGGCTGACGTTTCGGGTCAAGACCCTTCTTCATACTGGAAGTCAGGGGAGTGGGAAATGAGATATACAGACAACTAGACTGGTCCTCCAACACAATATTCCACCTCTCCACCAATTCCAATATTGACAAAAAGATCTTTATTTTTTCACCCCATTAGAAAGAACATCATTTCAGATGTTCTTAATAATGTACTTTGTATATTTATGTACTTTTTATTCTTTATGGGCAATTTGCCCCTGGCTATCTTCAGCCAAATAATAGAAATCGTTTCGAAAGTCGGCGCTTTATATCCTCGCGTCACCGGGCGTCACCCGCAGGACAGCGTACGTCAGCGTGTGACAGGGCGCACCGCATGATGAGACACCCAGATGTCGCCTGAAGATTTTGAACATTCCAAAATCCAGGAGCGACGGGGAGACACCGCGCGTCACGACATGCGTCACGCCACGACAACCTCTTTTCAGGCTGTCGATGAAAATGTCGCCAAAGTGGGACAGGCCCTTTAGATTTAGATCTTGGGACTACACGAATCAAGGGATATGGGAAAAAAGCTGGAACGGGGTACTGATTTCCGTTGCCCTGGTCTTCCACACCAGGGCATCGGAGATGTCCTAATTCTTCAGGGAACGGGGGTTCCCCTCTTCTACTATAGATGAGGCTCTCACCAGGGTCTCTTCTATACCCAGTGACTCTGCTCACTCCCCATCCCCCCACTCGTAACAAGGGCAGAATCCCCCTAGTCCTCACCTTCCACCCTACCAGCCGTCACATGCAACAAATAATCCTGTCATTTTCACCACCTCCAACGTGACCCCACCACTGGCCACATCTTCCCATCTCCCCCCCTGTCTGCTTTCCGCAGAGACCGCTCTCTCCATAACTGCCTGGTCAATTCGTCCCTTCCCACCCGCACCACCCCCTCTCCGGGCACTTTCCCACGCAACTGCAGGAAATGCTACACTTGTCGCTTTACCTCCCCCCTTGACTCCATCCAAGGACCCAAGCAGTCGTTCCAGTTGTGACAGAGGTTCACCTGCACCTCCACCAACCTCATCTATTGCATCCGCTGCTCTAGATGTCAGCTGTTCTACATAGGTGAGACCAAGCGTTGGCTTGGCGATCGCTTCGCCCAACACCTCCGCTCGGTTCGCAATAACCAACCTGATCTCCCGGTGGCTCAGCACTTCAACTCCCCCTCCCATTCCGAATCTGACCTTTCTGTCCTGGGCCTCCTCCATGGCCAGAGTGAGGCCCACCGTAAACTGGAGGAGCAGCACCTCATATTTCGCTTGGGTAGTTTACACCCCAGCGGTATGAACATTGACTTCTCTAATTTCAGGTAGTCCCTACTTTCTCCCTCCTTCCCCTCCCCTTCCCAGCTCTCCCTCAGTCCACTGGCTCCACCCCTTCCTTTCTTTTTTCCGCCCCACCCTTACATCAGTCTGAAGAAGGGTTTCAACCCGAAACGTTGCCTATTTCCTTCGCTCCATAGATGCTGCTTCACCCACTGCGTTTCTCCAGCTTTTTGTCTACCTTTGATTTTCCAGCATCTGCAGTTCCTTCTTAAACAGACTGATTTTAGATGATCAGCCATGGTATGGTCTATCCATTATAGTCTTGTCTATATTATAGATAATAGACAATAGGTGTTTAAGAAGGAACTGCAGATGCTGGAAAATCGAAGGTACACAAAAATGCTGGAGAAACTCAGCGGGTGCAGAGCGAAGGAGATAGGCTACGTTTTGGGTCGAGACGTGCAGGAGGAGGCCATTCGGCCCTTCGAGCCAGCACCACCATTCAATGTGATCATGGCTGATCATCCCCAATCAGTACCCCGTTCCTGCCTTCTCCCCATATCCCCTGACTCCGCTATTTTTAAGAGCCCTATCTAGCTCTCTCTTGAAAGCATCCAGAGAACCGGCCTCCACCGCCCTCTGAGGCAGAGAATTCCAGACTCACCACTCACTGTGAAAAAGAGTGTTTCCTCCGTTCTAAATGGCCTACTCCTTCATGTTTCCTGCCTCTAGCGTGTCCAAACCCTTAAAGGGCCTGTCTCACCAGCATGCGATAGCATGCGTCTAGCGCGACCAAACGTGGTCCTGCCTCCAGCGTGTCCAAACCCTTAACAATCTTATTGGGTGTTGTAAAACAAAACGACTTGGCAAGCTGCTAACTGGAGGGATCATAAACAATGACTTGTTTTGACTTATAATGAGGTAACCTTTGTAACACAGTTGTTTAAGGTGATGTTTGCCATCAACAATGCAACCCCTCCCTCCTCTCCCCACCATCGACAGCATCTACAGCAGGAGCTGCCCCAACAAGGCGGCACCTTTAGTTTAGTTTAGAGATGCAGCGCGGAAACAGGCCCTTCAGCCCACCGAGTCTGCGCCGACCAGCGATCTCCGCACATTAACACTATCCTACACACACTGGGAATAATTTACAAATTTACAACTGAAACCAATTGACTTCTGTGGAGAGTGGGAGGAAACCGGAGCACCCGGAGAAAACCCACGTAGGCCATGGGGAGAACGTACAAACTCCGTACAGACAGCACCCGTAGTCAGGATGGAACCCGGACCTCTGGCGCTGTGAGGCAGCAACTCTACGTTTCACAGAGTGCTGGAGTAACTCAGCGGGTCAGGCAGCATCTGTGGAGAACATGGATAGGTGACGTTTCACAGAGTGCTGGAGTAACTCAGCGGGTCAGGCAGCAACTGTGAAGAACATGGATAGGTGACGTTTCACAGAGCGCTGGAGTAACTCAGCGGGTCAGGCAGCATCTGTGGAGAACATGGATAGGTGACGTTTCACAGAGTGCTGGAGTAACTCAGCGGGTCAGGCAGCATCTCTGGAGAACATGGATAGGTGGCGTTTTGGTATTTCAAACTAACCACCACCAACCATTTGCTGTGCTTTATTTCAAACCAACCACATTTTCATTTTCAAACCACATTAAGGGCACTCAAGGTCAGTAAAACCACACTCACAGTTCAGTAGACGTGCTCAGTGTTATTCACAGCTCAGACTGAGAGACGTGACCCTCTCGCTCCCCCATCTTGCAGAGACTGACTCTCCGGGTTTTATAGTCCCTCTGGAAGGGGCGTGGCCTTCAGGAGAGAGAATCTCAACATTTTTTAAACACTAATAACTCTTTTATTTTTCATCGATGGGAAAAATCCTCTTGTCCTGCACAGCGGAGGGGGATTCTGAGTAAGATGGCCAAAAATCACAGCTGTAAGTGGCAGCGTTTTTTCTAAAATCAATCTACAGAACAACAGGAAGTGGTCAAGATGAAACTTTTAGTAATATAGATGATGTGGAGAGATGAAGGACAATGCATGAATAAAGGAAACCGGCTGTTTGTTGGGTGAAACTTATTGTTAATTTCTGTTGGTTAATGGTGATTTGAGTCAATAAATGTTTTGCTTTGTGAACCTTCCAAAGGTTTGAAGGTGTTACAGGTTCATGGTCTGAAAATGGAGTTTGCAAAATGCTTGTAACCATGGCAACCTCTTACAGTCATGAGTGAAAATGGCTCGATTGTAATCATGTATTTTCTAACTGGTTAGTAACAATAGGATCGCTGGTCAGCGCAGTCTCGGTGGGCCAAAGGGCCTGTTTCTGCGCTGTATCTCTAAACTAAACTAAACGAAAATGGTTAATAAGTTAGCAGAAAAAGTGGAAGCAGATATTTGGAAATATATTATAGGGCGGTAAGAATGGATTTTAATATGAGCTGAATTTAGAGATGAGACTTTAGAGATACAGCGCAGAAACAGGCCCTTCGGCCCACCGAGACCGTGTCGACCAGCGATCCCCGCACACTAACACTATCCTACACACACTGGGGACAATTTGCAATTTTAACGAAGCCAAGTAACCTACAAACCTGCACGTCTTTGGAGTGTGGGAGGAAACTGGAGCACCCGGAGAAAACAAACCCTCGCAGGTCACAGGGAGAACATGCAAACTCCACACTGACAGCGCCCGTAGTCAGGATGGAACCCGGGTCTCTGGCGTAGTAAGGCAGCAGCTCTACCCGCTGCACCACCGTGCCGCATTAAACCCTGCATTTGTACAAAAGGATAAATTGTTCATGGGATCACAAAAGGTCGGCACGGTGGCGCAGCGGTAGAGTTGCTGCCTCACAGCGCCAGAGACCCGGGTTCGATCCCGACTACGGGCGCTGTCAGTACGGAGTTTGTACGTTCTCCCTGTGACCTGCGTGGGTTTTCTCTGAGATCTTCGGTTTCCTCCCACACTCCAAAGATGTGCGGGTTTGTAGGTTAATTGGCTTGGTGTGAATGTAAATTGTCCCTAGTGTATTTAGGATAGTGTTAGTGTGCGGGGATCGCTGGTCGATGCAGACTCGGTGGGCCGAAGAGCCAGTCTCTGCACTGTATGTCTAAACTAAACTATCTATACAGAGCCGTACAGCAGGTACACAGGCCCTTTGGCCCACTTTGTCTATGCCGGCCCAGTTGGCTAGTCCCATTTGCCTGCATTTGGCCCACATCCCTCCGGACTCTTCCTACCCAAGTGCGGTGACCCTCAAGGTCAAGGGTGAAGCAAAGAACAGTGGGACTGGCTGCAAACTATTTTCTGGAACATTTCAGGAGCACAATAACAGCAACTCAAATCAGCAATTAAAATTTTGCAACATGCCTTCAGATTCAATTTGTGCACAATTTCCCTCAACCGCCTTAAGTTCACAAGTGATGGGAACAGAATTAGGCCATTCGGCCCATCGAGTCCATACCACCATTCAATCATGCATGATCTATCTCTCCCTCTCAACCTCATTCTCCTGCCTTCTCCCCATAACCCCTGACACCCGCACTAATCAAGAATCTATCTATCTCTGCCTTAATAATATCCACAGACTTGGCCTCCACAGCTGTCTGTGGCAAAGAATTCCACGGATTCACCATCCTCTGACTAAAGAAATCCCTCCTCATCTCCTTCCTAAAGGAACGTCCTTTAATTCTGAGGCTGTGCCCTCTGGTCCTAGACTCTCCCACTAGTGGAAACATCCTCTCCACATCTACTCTATCCAGGCCTTTCACTATTCGGTACGTTTCAATGAGGTCCCCCCCCCTCATCCTTCTAAACTCCAGCTAGTACAGGCCCAGCGCGGTCAAACTGCATGTCTATAACTCTAGTCAGTTCCGTTTAGTTTATTGCCATGTGTACCGAGATACAGTGAAAAGCTTACTGTTACGCGCCAACCAGTTAGAAAATACATGATTACAATCGAGCCATTTTCACTCATGACTGTAAAGAGGTTGCCATGCTTACAAGCATTTTGCAAACTCCATTTTCAGACCAACACCTTCAAACCGTTGGAAGGTTCACAAAGCAAAAC
>NC_045957.1:124413969-124448969 GCF_010909765.2 Amblyraja radiata | reverse complement strand
GGGTGTGTGGGTTTGCATTGCCGGGGGTGACAACTGCACGGTTGCATCATCTCTGCATGGTTGCCCTGGCAACGGGTAATGCGCTGGTGCCTGAGGCAGTGATGCAGAGACACCCGATAGTTCGCACCCCCCCCCCCCCACCGCTTCCCCCACTCTCAGCCCCCGTCCCCACTGGGGCAGCCGACACTCCCCCCCTCACACTATCCCCTCCCTCTCTCCTTCTCTCCCCCCACTCTGTGCAGCCCAGTCACCACCGGCTCTGCTCCAGCTACACGCTGGTCATGCCTTCCTCTCCCCTCTCAATCTGCCTGTACATCGGCTCTCCTCTCCCCCTTCTCCCTCCCTCCCTCCCTATCTCTCTCTCCCTATCTCTCTCTCCCCCTCTCCTCCCCTCTCTCTCTCTACCCCTCTCTATCCCCCCCCTCTCTCCCTCTCCCCCCCCTCTCCCCCTCTCTCCCTCTCTCCCCCCTCTCCCTCTCTCCCCCTCCCTCCCTCCCTGACTCTGCCACCCTGTGCCCCAGTACCGTGCGCTGGGCACCCGCCTACCTGACGCTCCTCCCCCGGTCTCCATGTGAGCCGCTGTGTGTGTGGTGTGTGTGTGCGTGGAGCTGCCGACGGGCATGCAGAGATTTGTGAAGGAGGATTACTTTGAGTTGGACTGGTACTATGAGGAGTGTACGGACGGTAATTATGCCTTTGTGTTGAGCTGGGGCTGGGCTGAGGCAGTGAGATGGGGTGTGTATGTGTGTGTGTGTGTGTGTGTGTGTATGTGTGTGTGTGTGTGTGTGTGTGTGTATGTGTGTGTGTGTGTGTGTGTGGGTGTGTATGTGTGTGTGTGTGTGTGTGTGTGTGTGTGTGTGTGTGTGTGTGTGTGTGTATGTGTGTGTGTGTGTGTGTGTGTGGGGGTGTGTGTGTGTGTGTGTGTGTGTGTGTGTGTGTGTGTGTGAGGGTGTGTGTGTGTGTGTGTGTGTGTGTGTGTGTGTGTGTGTGTGTGTGTGTGTGTGTGTGTGTGTGTCTGTGTTCCGTGCTCAGTGGAACGCTGCTGCTGCTGCGGTTTTCATTGACAGAATGTCCTGATGCAGAGCTGGTTTAACCTCAATCCCAGCTCTTGTGGCGCTGAGAGCACGTCTATTCCTTGGAGCGCAGGAGGATGAGGGGTGATCGTACAGCCATGCACTAAATCAGAGCATTAGGTCGGGTAGACGCACAGAGTCTTTTACCCCCAAGGAGAGGGCAATTGAGAACCAGAGGAAGTTACGAGGTTGTTGCCAGGTCTAGAGGGTGTGAGCTACAGGGAGAGGTTGAGTAGGCTGGGTCTCTATTCCATGGAGCGCAGGAGGATGAGGGGTTATCTTATACAGGTGTATAAAATCATGAGAGGAATAGATCGGGTAGATACAGAGTCTCCGGCCCAGAGTAGGGGAATCGAGGACCAGAGGACATAGGTTCAAGGTGAAGGGGGGAAAGATTTAATAGGAACCAGAGGGACTGTCTATCTGGGGTTTGTGTGTGCCGGCCGGAATGAGAAAGAGAGACTGTCACTCGTGTACGGTGCCTGACGTGGAGTAACAGACTGCAAACTGGAGTAACTTAGGCCACACTTTCAATGCCATTCCCCAGAAACAGATTCACTCATCTTGATCCAGTTGAATATAACAACCGCAATATCAGTGGCACAAATTCCACCTCAAGCTCGGAATGTATCGTCCTACATTGTGTGGTGACATTGAAAACACACTTCGCTCTCAATATAGTGGCGCAGCGGGTAGAGCTGCTGCCTCACTGTAGCGCCAGAGACCCGGGTTCCATCCCGACCACGGGCGCTGTCTGTACGGAATTTGTACGTTCTCCCCGTGACCTGCGTGGGTTTTCTCCGGGCACTCCGGTTTCCTCCCACACTCCAAAGACGTGCGGGTTTGTAGGTTAATTGCCCCTCTGTAAATAGTGTGTTCAGAGTGGATGAAAAAGTGGGATGTTATTCACTGGTGTGAAGAGGTGATCGATGGGCCGAAGGGCCTGGTGCCGAGCTTTATATTTCACTTTAGAGATACAGTGTGCAGGTGTGTAGGTTAATTAGCTTCTATAAATTGTAAATTGTCCCGAGTGTGTAAGATAGAACTAGTGTACAGGGTGGTTGATGGTCGGAGTGGACGCTGTGGGCCGAAGGGCCTGTTTCCATGCTGTCTCTCCCAAGTCTAAAAAAATATTTATTTTGCTTTAAATGAGTATTATATAATTCAGTGAAAATTACCTCCAGCAATGTGGGTCAGGTATTGTGTAGAGGGGTTTGAATCTGTATCGTGGGGCAACTCTAACCAACATAGAGACACAGAGTGCTGGAGTAACTCAGCGGGTCAGGCAGCATCTCTGGAGAGAAGGAATGGGTGACGTTTCGGGTCGAGACCATTCTTCAAACCCGAAACGTCACCCATTCCTTCTCTCCAGAGATGCTGCCTGACCCGCTGAGTTACTCCAGCACTTTATGTCTGTCTTCGTTTTAAACGAGCATCTGCAGTTCAGTTCAGTTTAGTTTATTGTCTGTACCAGGGTACAGTGAAAAGCTTTTGTTACGTGCTAACCAGTCAGTGGAAAGACAATACATGATTACAATCGAGCCATTTACATTGTACAGATAAATGATAAGGGAATGACGTTTAGTGCAAGGCAAAGCCAGCAAAGTCTGATCAAGGATAGTCCAAGCGTCACCAATGAGGTAGCTAGTAGTTCAGGACTGAACTGTTGCTGCAGGAGCGGAGGTGTAAGTGTGGAGCGATTGCAATGTGTGATTGTAGATCTGCTTCTGTGGTTAGTACGCAAATAGTTGGCTGCGCTGGACTGGGCTGGGCTGGGCTGGGCTCCGCATCTCATATAATACTTCCCCATGTGTGACGTTATTCAGGAGCAGGATTACCAGTGGCTTGTTAACTCTTCAATGGGTCAGATGGATGATGAATCATGTCAGTGAAACCGCAGCCCAGACCATCGCACGCACAAACCAACCTCACTTCCATTGACTCCATCTACACCTCACGCTGCCTGGGCAAGGCCAGCAGCATCATCAAGGACCAGTCTCATCCCCGGCCACTCCCTCTTCTCCCCTCTCCCATCAGGCAAGAGGTACAGAAGTGTGAAAACGCACACCTCCAGATTCAGGGACAGTTTCTTCCCAGCTGTTATCAGGGATATGGGCCAAGCACAGGCAGGTGGGACTAGTGCAGCTGGGACATGTTGGGCGGTGTGGGCGAGTTGGGCCGAAGGGCCTGTTTCCACGCTGTATCACTCTATGACTGGGATTGGATTGATTGACTCTGCCTGTGTTTGGGGATGGTGTGGGTGAAGGTTGCGATGTGACTGTGTGTCGGTTCTGTGTTCCTCCCTGTGTGTCTGCGACAGTTTCTTCCCGGCTGTTATCAGGCAACTGAACCATCCTACCACAACCAGAGAGCAGTGCTGAACTACTATCTACCTCACTGGTGACCCTCGGACTATCTTTGTTCGGACTTTGCTGGCTTTACCTTGCACTAAACGTTATTCCCTTATCATGTATCTGTACGCGTCATGTATGTTAACGGCTCGATTGTAATCGTGTGTTATCTTTCCATTGACTGGATAAGCACGCAGCCAAAGCTTTTCCCTGTACCTCGGTACACGTGACAATAAACTAAACTGAACTGAACAGCGTGGAAACAGGCCCTTCAGCCCAACTTGCCCACCAAGACCAAGATGTCCCACCTACACTAGTCCCATCTGCCATCGTTTGGCCCATATCTCTCTAAACCTGTTCTATCCATGTACCTGTCTGCGATAGTCCCAGCCTCAACTACCTCCTCTGGCAGCTTGTTCCATACACCCACCACCCTTTGTGTGAAAATGTTATTCCTCAGGTTCCTGTTAAATCTTTCCCCGCTCACCTATGTCCTCTGCTTCTTGATTCCCCTACTCTGGGCAAGAGACTGTGCGTCTACCCGATCTATTCCTCTCATGATTTTGTACACCTCTATAAGATCACCCCTCATCCTCCTGTTTAAGAAAGAACTGCAGATGCTGGAACAATCGAAGGCAGACTAAAAATGCTGGAGAAACTCAGTGGGTGAGGCAGGCAGCATCTATGGAGAGAAGGAATAGACAACGTTTCCGGTCGAGACCCTTCTTCAGATTGATGTCGGGGGGGGGGAGGGCGGGAAAAAGAAAGGAAGAGGTGGAGACAGTGGGCTGTGGGAGAGCTGGGAAGGGGAAGGAGGGAGAAAGTAAGGACTACCTGAAATTGGAGAAGTCAATATTCATACTGCAGGGGTGTAAACCACCCAAGCGAAATATGAGGTGCTGCTCCTCCAATTTGCACTGGGCCTCACTCTGGGCATGGAGGAGGCCCAGGACAGAAAGGTTAGAAGAAATAGAGACCCAGCCTACTCAACCTCTCCCTATAGATCAGACCCTCTAGTCCTGGCAACATCCTCGTAAATCTTCTCTGTACCCTTTCCAGCTTGACAATATCTTTCCTATAACATGGTGCCCAGAACTGAACACAATACTCTAAATGTGGTCTCACCAACGTCTTGTACAACTGCAACATGACCTCCAAACCTCTATACTTAATATTCCGACTGATGAAGGCCAAAGTGGCAAAAGCCTTTTTGACCACCTTATCTACCTGCGACTAGACCTTAAGGGAACCACGCACCTGTACTCCTAGATCCCTCTGCTCTACACCACTACCCAGTGCTGGCAGCATCCTCTGGCACTATTCCAAACCATCATGTTTGATCCAGTCCTGGTCTCCAGATCACCTTCCACTGTTTCCCACACCCCGTGACTGCCGACCTCATCTCTGCCAATCCCCTCCTTGAATGTACGCATGGAACACAGTACAGCACAGGAATAGACAATAGGTGCAGGAGTAGGCCATTCGGCCCTTCGAGCCAGCACCGCCATTCAATGCGATCATGGCTGATTATCCCCAATCAGTAACCCGTTCCTGCCTTCTCCCCATATCCCCTGACTCCGCTATCTTTAAGAGCCCTATCTAGCTCTCTCTTGAAAGTATCCAGAGAACCTGCCTCCACCGCCCTCTGAAGCAGAGAATTCCACAGACTCACAACTCTCTGTGTGAAAAAGTGTTTCCTCGTCTCCGTTCTAAATGGCTTACCCCTTATTCTTAAACTGTGGCCCCTGGTTCTGGACTCCCCCAACATTGGGAACGTATTTCCCACCTCCAGCGTGTCCAAACCCTTAATAATCTTATATGTTTCAATAAGATTCCCTCTCATCCTTCTAAACTCCAGAGTGTACAAGCCCAGCTGCTCCATTCTCTCAGCATATGACAGTCCCGCCATCCCGGGAATTAACCTGTGAACCTACGCTGCACTCCCTAAATAGCAATAATGTCCTTCCTCAAATTAGGTGAGCAAAACTGCACACAATACTCCAGGCCCTTCGGCCCACAATGTCAAGACCAACATGATGCCAAGACCAACTCTCCTCTGCCTACATGTGATCCATATCCCTCCATTCCCTGCGCATATCCAAAAGCCTCTTAAACACCGCTATCGTATCTGCCTCCACCCACTGTAAAAAAACCTGCCTGGCACATCTCCTTTAAACTTTGCTCCTCTCACGGTATTTGGTACTATAACAACATTTGAAAGACATTTGGACAGGTACATGGATAGGACAGGTTTAGAGGGACATGGGCCAAATGCGGGCATGTGGGCCTAGTGTAGATGGGGCATGTTGGCCGGTGTGGGCAAGTTGGGCCGAAGGGCCTGTTTCCATTCTGAATCACTCCACGTCATGTGGTCTTTGATATCTCCACTCTGGGAAATAGTTTCTGACTGCCCACCCTATCTACGCCTTCCATAATTTTGTACCCGTCTATCAGGTCTCCCCTCAACCTCTGACGTTGCAGAGAAAACAACCCAAGTCTGTCCAACCTCTCCCTGTAGCTGAAACCCTCTAATCCCGGTATCATTCTGGTGAACCTCGTCTGTACCGTCTCCAAAGCTCCCACATATTCAGTGTCTCTGAATCCATAGATGCCTTGGGCTGGAGAATTCCAAAAAGTTACAACCCTTCCAGAACTTCCTCCGTGTATCTATCGTAGAGTGATACAGCGTGGAAACAGCCACAATCGACCCAAGTTATCCACTCCGGCCAACATGTCCCATCTACACTAGTCCCACCTGCCCGCGTTTGGCCCATATTCCCCTAATCTTAAAGATAGCGGAGTCAGGGGATATGGGGAGAAGGCAGGAACGGGGTACTGATTGTGGATGATCAGCCATGATCACATTGAATGGCGGTGCTGGCTCGAAGGGCCAAATGGCCTACTCCTTCACCTATTGTCTATTGCTCCATCTAACAGACACGTGGAATTGCAAGCGATAGATGGCTACAGGCCTAACAGATGCAAATGGGGCCAGGGTGGATGGGGCAAAGTGGTGTGCATGGACGCAGTGGGCCGAAGGGCCTCTCTCCGTAACTCTATGACACTAATGGGTTGTGGTGTAAGCAGGTCTGGGTCCCAGTGCAGGAACAAGGAACGTACAACGTTTGAACTACCTTGGGTTAGGGAATTCCAAAGACTCACAACTCTCTAAGAGGCGAATATCCTCCTTGTATCTATTATAGAGTCAATGAATGAGGAAACAAGCCCCTCGGCCCAACTTGCCCACACTCGGCCCAACTTGCCCACAACATGTCCCATCTAACCTAGTCCCACCTGCCCGTGTTTGGCCCATATCCCTCCAATCCTGTCCTATCCATGTAGGGTCTCGACCCGAAACGTCACCCATTCCTTCTCTCCACAGATGCTGCCTGACCCACTGAGTTAAGGGCCTGTCCCACTTTCACAACCTAATTCTCAACCTTTTTTATTTGTGGACAATTTTCATGATGCTAGAAAAACGGCCCGACCTACTTGATGCCACGAGTACCTACGACTAGCATCACAACCTACCTACGACCTACCTACAACCTCGTGACGACCATGCTGCAAGTATGAATCAAGGGCAAACTCGGCAGAGATCGTGAAAGTGAGACAGGCCCTTAACTCCAGCATTTTGTGTCTACTAACCATATACCTGTCCAGCTGTTTCTTACACGTTGGGATAGTCTCAGCCTCAACTACCTCCTCCGGCAGCTCGTTCCATACACCCACCACCCTCTGTGCGAAAAAGTTATCCCTCAGATTCCCATTAAATCTGCTCCTATCACATGAAATTATGAACTATTAAATCTTTTCCCCTTCACCTTGAACCTATGTCCTCTGGTCCTCGATTCGCCTACTCTGGGCAAGAGACTCTGTGCGTCTACCCGATCTATTCCCCTCATGATTTTGTCCACTAAACAGGAAGGGACTGTTTTCATTGGAGATTAGAAGAATGAGAGGTGGCCTTATGAAAGATGAAAGCTTGATGGGGTGGACAGGGCAGGTATTGTATTTGAGCCATTGTATTTGATTCTACCGGCTGGACTAGATCTGACGGATGAGATGAAGATAAATCCCTGGAGATGCCACAGGTGTATAAGAGTAAACGGGGAGCCAGGGAGAGAACGGGGGCCCTTAAAGTTCAGCCTGGTTCAAGGTGAAGGGGAAAAGATTTAATCGGAATCTGAGGGGTAACTTTTTCACATAAAGGGTGGTGGGTGCATGGAACAAGCTGCCGGAGGAGGTAGTTGAGATTAGGACTATCCCTATGTTTAACAAACAGTTAGACAGGTACATGGATGGGACAGGTTTGGAGGGATATGGACCAAACGCAGGCAGGCGGGACTAGTGTAGATGTATGACGCTTTAAATCTTTCCTCCTTCACCTTGAACCTATGTCCTCTGGTCCTCGATTCCCCAACTCTGGGCAAGAGTGTGCATCTACCTGATCTATTCCTCTCATGATTTTGTACACTTCGACAAGATCACCCCTCATCCTCCTGCGCTCCATGGAATAGAGACCCAGCCTACTCAACCTCTCCCTGTAGCTCACACCCTCTAGTCCTGGCAACATCCTTGTAAATCTTGACAACAGGAAAGGGAGAGGGGCAAGTGGGGCTGTATTTAGTTTAGTTTATTGTCACGTGTACCGAGGTACAGTGAAAAGCTTCTATTTTATGTAATGTTATCCCTTGTCTGGAACTTGAGTCTGAAGTAAAGTTTAATAAAAATTAATAATATGTCCCTGCTCATCGCCTGCGGAGAGATTCTGCCTCGTTCCACTTTCTTGGGAAGGCATTTCAGTGGAGACTTCTATGTTTGGCAAGATATGGCACCTCTAGTTTATGGTCAAATGTTCAGTTTAGTTTATTGTCACGTGTACCGAGGTACAGTGAAAAGCTTCTGTTGCGTGCTAACCAGTCAGCGGAAAGACAATACATGATTACAATCGAGCCGTCCACAGTGTACAGATACATGATAAGGGAATAACGTTAGTGCAAGGTAAAGCCAGCAAAGTCAGATCAAAGATAGTCCGAGGGTCACCAATGAGGTAGATAGTAGTTCAGGACTGCTCTCTGGTTGTGGTGGGATGATTCAGTTGCCTGATTACAGCTGGGAAGAAACTGTCCCTGAATCTGGAGGTGTGCGTTTTCACACTTCTGGACCTCTTGCCCGATGGGAGAGGGGAGAAGAGGGAGTGGCCAGGGTGAGACTGGTCCTTGATTATGCTGCTGGCCTTGCCGAGGCAGCGTGAGGTGTAGATGGAGTCAATGGAAGGGAGGTTGGTTTGTGTTTAAGAAAGAACTGCAGATGCTGGTAAAACCGAAGGCAGACACAAAATGCTGGAGTAGCTCAGCGGGACAGGCAGCGTGCATGGAGAGAAGGAATGAGCGACGTTTTGGGTCGATACCCTTCTTTTGACTGATGCCAGGGGAGGGGGCGGGACAGATAAAGAATGTAGTTGGAGAGTAAAACTGGTGGGAGAACTGGGAAGGGGGGGGGGGGGGGGGGGGATGGAGAGAGAGGGAAAGCAAGGGCTATCTGAAGTTTGAGAAGTCATTGTTCATACCGCTGGGGTGTAAACTACCCAAGCGAAATATGAGGTGCTGTTCCTCCAATTTGCGCTGGGCCTCACTCTGGCCATGGAGGAGGCCCAGAACAGAAAGGGCAGATTGGGAATGGGGGGGGAGGTAAAGTGCTGAGCAACCGGGAGATCAGGTTGGTTAATACGGACTGAGCGGAGGCGTTCAGTGAAACGATCGCCGAGCCTGCGCTTGGTCTCGCCGATGTACAGGAGTTGACACCTGGAACAGCGGATACAGTAGATGAGGTTGGAGGAGGTGCAAGGGAACATCTGCCTCACCTGGACGGAGTCGACGGGGAGGTAAAGGGACAGGTGTTGCATTTCCTGCGGTTGCAGGGAAAAGTACCTGGGGAGGGGGTAGTTTGGGTGAGAAGGGACGAGTTTGACCAGGGGGTTTCGGAGGGAACGGTCTCTGTGGAAAGCAGAAGGGGGTGTAGATGTGGCCAGTTGTGGGATCCCGTTGGAGGTGGCGAAAATGTTGGAGGATTATATGCTGTATGCGACGGCTGATGGGGTGGAAGGTGAGGACAAGGGGGACTCTGTCCTTGTTACGAATGGGGGGAGTGGGAGCAAGAGCAGAGCTGTGGGATATCGAGGAGACCCTAGTGAAAGCCTCATATATAATGGAAGAGGGGAACCCCCGTTCCCTAAAGAATGAGGACATCTATGATGCCCAAGTATGGAATTGGGAGTAGGGGATAGAGTCCTTACAGGAAACAGGGTGGGAAGAAGTGTAGTCCAGATAGCCATGGGAGTCAGTGGGTTTGTAGTAGATGTCGGTCTGTAGTCTGTTACCTGCGACGGAGATAGTGAGGTCTAGAAACGGTAGGGAAGTGTCGGAAATGGTCCAGGTGTATTTGAGTGCAGGATGGAAGTTAGTGGTGAAATGGATGAAGTCAGTGAGTTGTGTGTGGGTGCAGGAGGTAGCACCAATGCAGTCATCGATGTAGCTGAGCTGGAGTTCGGGGATAGGGCCAGTGTATGCCTCGAACAAGCATTGTTCGACGTACCCTACAAAGAGGCGGGCATAGCTGGGGCCCATGCGCATGTCCATAGCTACGCCATGGATTCGGAGGAAATGGGAGGAGTCAAACGAAAAGTTGTTGAGGTGCTTCACAGGTGTTTGTAATTACTCAGGTGTGTTTAATTGCCTCCTTAATGCGGGTATAAGAGAGCTCTCAGCACCTAGTCTTTCCTCCAGTCTTTCCATCACCTTTGGAAACTTTTATTGCTGTTTTTCAACATGAAGACAAAAGTTGTGCCAATGAAAGTCAAAAAAGCCATTATGAGACTGAGAAACAAGAATAAAACTGTTCGAGACATCAGCCAAACCTTATGCTTATCAAAATCAACTGTTTGGAACATCATTAAGAAGAAAGAGAGTACTGGTGAGCTTACTAATCGCAAAGGGACTGGCAGGCCAAGGAAGACCTCCACAGCTGATGACAGAAGAATTCTCTCTATAATAAAGAAAAATCCCCAAACACCTGTCCGACAGATCAGAAACACTCTTCAGGAGTCAGGTGTGGATTTGTCAATGACCACTGTCCGCAGAAGACTTCATGAACAGAAATACAGAGGCTACACTGCAAGATGCAAACTACTAGTTAGCCGCAAAAATAGGATGGCCAGGTTACAGTTTGCCAAGAAGTACTTAAAAGAGCAACCACAGTTCTGGAAAAAGATCTTGTGGACAGATGAGACGAAGATTAACTTATATCAGAGTGATGGCAAGAGCAAAGTATGGAGGAGAGAAGGAACTGCCCAGGATCCAAAGCATGCCACCTCATCTGTGAAACACGGTGGTGGGGGTGTTATGGCCTGGGCATGTATTGCTGCTGAAGGTACTGGCTCACTTATCTTCATTGGTGATACAACTGCTGATGGTAGTAGCATAATGAATTCTGAAGTGTATAGACACATCCTATCTGCTCAAGTTCAAAAAAATGTCTCAAAACTCATTGGCCGGAGGTTCATTCTACAGCAAGACAATGATCCCAAACATACTGCTAAAGCAACAAAGGAGTTTTTCAAAGCTAAAAAATGGTCAATTCTTGAGTGGCCAAGCCAATCACCCGATCTGAACCCAATTGAGCATGCCTTTTATATGCTGAGGAGAAAACTGAAGGGGACTAGCAGACAGACGGACTGCAGTCGAGCCGCTGCCATTAGGCACCACCACACCACAAATGCTGATACATTCATCAGTACATCAGTCTATGAAAGTAAGAATGCAGGTACAGCAGGTAGTGAAGAAAGCGAATGGCATGTTGACCTTTATAACAAGAGGAGTCGAGTATAGGAGCAAAGAGGTCCTTCTGCAGTTGTACAGAGCCCTGGTGAGACCACACCTGGAGTATTGTGTGCAGTTTTGGTCCCTCCCCTAATTTGAGGAAGGACGTTCTTGCTATTGAGGGAGTGCAGCGTAGGTTCACAAGGTTAATTCCCGGGATGGCGGGACTGTCATATGCTGGGAGAATGGAGCAGCTGGGCTTGTATACTCTGGAGTTTAAAAGGATGAGAGGGAATCTTATTGAAACATATAAGATTGTTAATGGTTTGGACACGCTAGAGGCAGGAAACATGTTCCCGATGTTGGGGGAGTCCAGAACCAGGGGCCACAGTTTTGGGCCCCATTTCTGAGGAAGGATGTGCCGGCTCTGGAGAGGGGCCAGAGGAGGTTTACTAGAATGATCCCAGGAATGGGTGGGTGATGAGCGTTTGTCGGCTCTGGGCCTGTACTCGCTGGAGTTTACATAGATACATAGACAACAGGTGCAGGAGTAGGCCGTTCGGCCCTTCGAGCCAACACCGCCATTCAATGTGATCATGGCTGATCATCCCCAATCAATACCCCGTTCCTGCCTTCTCCCCATATCCCCTGACTCCGTTAGCCCTAAGAGCTCTATTTAACTCTTTAGAAAGATGAGGGGGGACCTCATTGAAAATTACCGAATAGTGAAAGGCCTGGATAGAGTGGATGTGGAGAGGATGTTTCCACTAGTGGGAGAGTCCAGCACCAGAGGTCACAGCCTCAGAATTAAAAGATTTTCCTTTAAGGAGATGAGGAGGAATTTCTTTAGTCAGAGGGTGGTGAATCTGTGGGATTCTTTGCCACAAATGGCCGTGGAGGCCAGTGGATATTTTTAAGGCTGAGATAGATAGGTTCTTGATTAGTGCGGGTGTCAGAGGTTATGGGAAGAAATGTATTCCGTCATTCAAACATGGCTGATCTATCTCTCCCTCCTAACCCCATTCTCCTGCCTTCTCCCCATAACCCCTGACACCCGTACTAATCAAGAATCTATCTATCTCTGCCTTAAATATATCCACTGACTTCGCCTCCACAGCCCTCTGTGGCAATGAATTCCACGTTGATTGCCATTCTGCATTATGTTATTCTATTTTTTGCTATTAAGCCACGGGAACAGCAGCCCCCACTGCCCACATCAGGAGCTGCTGCCCACATCTGTAGTTGCTGCCCATAGCTGGAGCTGCTGCCCACATCTGTAGTTGCTGCCCATAGCTGGAGCTGCTGCCCACATCTGTAGTTGCTGCCCATAGCAGGAGCTGTTGCAGCGGTGATTGACTGGCCCCGGGCGCTGCGACTCTGCTGCAGCCACGTGCACTCCCATGCAGCATGCACCCCTTGCTGCAGCATGCACCTTCCCAAGCAGCATGGACCCCCCTTGCTGCAGCATGCACCTTCTCAAGCAGCATGCACCTTCTCAAGCAGCATGCACCCTCTCAAGCAGCATGCACCCCTTGCTGCAAGCACCCTCTCATGCAGCGTGCACCCTCGCAAGCAGCAAGCACCCTCTGAAGCAGCAAGCACTCTCTCAGGCAGCATGCACACCTTGTTGCAGCATGCACCCTTTGTTGCAGCATGCACCCTTTGTTGCAGCATGCACCCTTTGTTGCAGCATGCACCCTTTGTTGCAGCATGCACCCTTTGTTGCAGCATGCACCCTTTGTTGCAGCGATGGGCTGCGTGGGTTTAAAACGTTGCATTTACGTGTGTGGAGTTGGGGAGTCTGCGCAGTGTCTGTGGGTGCTGCGGCCCGGGACACCTGTCAATCACCCGCTCCCGGGCGGTGCCGACGTGCAACGCTGCAGGGCGGTGCAACATTGTAGGTGATGCAAGGCTGTTCAGGGCGGTGCAACACTGTGCTGGGTCGGGTTGTGCACTGTGCAGGGCTTTGCATCGCTGTAGGTACGGGCGGTGCTACGTCGTGCAGGGCGGTGCTGTACTGTGCAAGGCAGGCTGTGCATCGCTGTGCTGGGCGTTGCTACGTCGTGCAGGGCAACACTGTGGGGCCAGGGCGGTGCTGTACTGTGCAAGGCAGGCTTTGCATCGCTGTGCTGTGTAGGGGGGGCATGGCCACGGCTGCAGCCCGGCCTGTCTCCCTCCTCGCCCCGGCATGGCTGCGGGCCGGGCTCCCTCTCCTCCCCGCGCCGACACCGACACGGAGCCGGAGCCCCATCACCCCGCACAGTGGCGGCTGCTGGACGAAGGTAACCTTGCATTCATTGCATGTTCATCCCCTTGCAACTCTCCCCGGCAACGCTGCAACATCCCCTGCAACTCTCCCCAGAGTAATGCATCTTGCATTCTCCCACAAAATAATGCACGCTGTTACTCCAGCACTTTGTGTTTATCTCCGGTGCAAACCAGCACCTGCAGTTCCTTTCTCACAGGTGAACACAAAATGCTGGAGTAACTCAGCAGGACAGGACATGCCACGTTGCGTCTCTGGAGAGAAGGAATGGCCGTCGCTTCGGGGTCGAGACCCTTCCTCAGACGTGTACTAGGTTCCTTGCTGCAAATCGTTGTGAGGTTATTTTGCAAAAGGCAGCGCAGGCGGTGGGTGGGTGTTTGAGCGGGTGCTGGCTCGAGGGGCCGAATGGCCTACTGCACCTATTGTTTATTGTCAAAGCAACAGCGAGCTGGAGGCAGCAACATGCAGAGCAATAGCATTACCTGGCCCTTCCCCCGCCTTACAACGACAGGTATGCGCTGGAATTTAGATGGATGAGAGGTATCTTCTAGAAACGTATAACATTCTTAGAGCATTGGACAGGCTAGAGGCAGGAAACATGTTCCCCATGTTGGGGGGAATCCAGAACCAGGGGTCACAGTTTAAGAATAAGGGGTCGGTCATTTAGGACTGAGATGATAAAAAACTTTTTCACCCAGAAAGTTATGAATCTGTGGAATTCTCTGCCACCGAAGGCAGTGGAGGCCAATTCACTGGATGTTTTCAAGAGAGAGTTAGATTTAGCTCTTAGGCCTAAAGGAATCAAGGTACTGATTGTGGATGAATATTGAATGGTGGTGCTGGCTTGAAGGGCTGAATGGCCTACTCCTGCACCTGTTATCTATGTATCTTCTATGTATTAGAGGTGCAAATACCGAGCCTTCCCTTCTTGCTCATATGCTGCAACCTCCACAGATGATGCCTGACCCGCTGAGTTACTCCAGCACTATGTGAAACGTCACCTATCCATGTTCTCCACAGATGCTGCCTGGCCCGCTGAGTTACTCCAGCACTTTGTGTTTTGCTCGATCCCAGCGCCTGCAGTTCCTTGTGCCCTCTCCAGTAAACAATGTGATGAATGGACTGTTGGTATTTAATGTTGCGTTACCGAGGTTCAGAGCGAAGCGTTTGTTTGCATGCCATCCATTAAGTCAGATTATATTATATATGTCTGAAGAAGGGTCTCAACTCGAAATGTCACCTATTCCTTCGCTCCATAGATGCTGCCTCACCCGTTGAGTTTCTCCAGCATTTTTGTCTGCCTTATATATGACGACATTCTCAGGCATTCACAAGACCAACAGGTACAACTAGTTGGACAAAGACAACAATTCCAGAGTGCCGAATACAGCGTTCAAGTGCATTGTTGTCAATGGGTGGGTTGGAAGATTAGGACGACACCCTAGCTTCTGGTGGACAGAGGTTATGGAGACAAGGCAGGAGAATGGGGTTATGAGGGAGAGATAGATCAGCCATGATTGAATGGTGGAGTAGACTCGATGGGCCGAATGGTCTAATTCTGCCCCTATCACTTCTGAACCTATGAAGTCATACAGCATGGAAACAGGCCCTTCGGCCCAACTTGCCCAAACTGACCAACGTGTCCCATCTACACTAGTCCCACACCTGCGATTGGCCCATTTCCCTCTAAACCTTTCCTGTCCACGTGCCTGTCCAAATGTTATGACCTTATGGAAGGTTCTACAATCAAGTCAAACTCGCCCAATAGGTAGAGCAATGGGGAAGATAGGAACCTGAGAGGCAACTTTTTCGCACAAAGGGTGGTGGGTGTATGGAACGAGCTGCCGGAGGTAGTAGTTGAGGCTGGGACACTTTTTCACATAGGGAGTTGTGAGTGTGGAATTCTCTGCCTCGGAGGGCGGTGGAAGCAGTTCTCTGGATATTTTCAAGAGAGAGGTAGATAGGGCTCTTAAAGATAGAGTCAGGGGATATGGGGAGAAGGCAGGAACGGGGTACCAATTGTGGTTGATCAGCCATGATCACATTGAATGTCGGTGCTGGCTCGAAGGGCCGAATGGTCTATTCCTGCACCTATTGTCTATTGCCTTCTGTGGCAATTAATTCCACAGATTCACCACGCCCTGACTAAACAAATTCCTCCTCATCTCCTTCCTAAAGGAACATCCTTTAATTCTGAGGCTGTGTCCTCTAATCCTAGACTCTCCCACTAGTGGAAACATCCTCTCCACATCCACTCTATCCAGGCCTTTCACGATTTGCTGTTTCAATGAGATTTTCCCCTCATCCTTCTAAACTCCAGCGAGTACAGGCCCAGCGCCGACAAACGCTCATCGTACATTTAACCCACTCATTCCTGGGATCATTCTTGTAAACTAATGAAAAGTGTAGTTGTCATGTGTGGGAATAACATCCACGTTTTGTTTGTTTAAAGTAGAGGCTGGCCTTGGAGGTTGTTTGAATGTCAGGGTTGGTTGGAGTTGCCAGCACACCTGTCTTCAAGGTGATCACAGTAAATCCGCCCATGTGTTGGAGAATCATTGGCACTCTGCCTTCAGTGATTACATCAGGGTGGCACGGTGGTGCAGCGGGTAGAGCTGCTGCCTCACAGCGCCAGAGACCCGGGTTCCATCCTGACCACGGGTGCCATCTGTGCAGAGTTTGCACGTTCTCCCCGTGACCTGCGTGGGTTTTCTCCGGCTGCTCCGGTTTCCTCCCACACTCCAGAGACGTGCAGGTTTGTAGGTTAATTGGCTTCTGTAAATGTAAATTGTCCCTGGTGTGTGTCGGGTAGTGTGCGGGGTGATCGCTGATCGGCGCGGACTGGGTGGGCCGACGGGCCTGTTTCCCCGCGATATCTCTAAACTAACTAAGTGACAAGGATGCTCCTTCTCTTCATGTTAATCACACGTCCTGCTGCAAGTCTTTGACCTTGAGACTTCTTGCCTCTTGACCGCCCACCTGGTACCCAGTCCTAACGGCCAGTGTCCACCCCTCTCTGCGAAGCCCATCGATGGTGGGGAGGTCAGATCCCATGATGTGACGTCATCTGTAGGACTACTCTAGAATATTCCATGATTTTGATGAATATGTTCAGTTGAGTTTATTGTCTCGTGTGCCGACACTCATCACATTGTTTACTGGAGGAGGTACAAGGAACTGCAGGTGCTGGCATCAAGTCAGCGGAAAGACAATACATGATTCCAATCAGGCAATGACACGCGAGAGGCAGGAACCATGTTCCCGATGTTGGGGGAGTCCAGAACCAGGGGCCACAGTTTAAGAATAAGGGGTAAGCCATTTAGAACGGAGACGAGGAAATACTTTTTCACCCAGAGAGTTGTGAGTCTGTGGAATTCTCTGCCTCAGAGGACGGTGGAGGCAAGTTCTTTGGATACTTTCAAGAGAGAGCTAGATAGGGCTCTTGAAGATAGCGGAGTCAGGGGATATGGGGAGAAGGCAGGAACGGGGTACTGATTGGGGATGATCACATTGAATGGCGGTGCTGGCTCGAAGGGCCAAATGGCCTCCTCCTGCACCTGTTGTTTATTCACGGTGTACAGATGCATGAAGAATGGTCTCGACCTGAAACATCACCCATTCCTTCTCTCCAGGGATGCTGCCTGTCCCGCTGAGTTACTCCAGCTTTTTGCGTCTACATGATAAGGGAATAGCTTCTCGTGCAATGCAAAGTCCGATCAAGAGTAGTTCAAAGGGTCACCAATGAGGCAGATAGTAGCACAGGACCGCTCTCTTGTTGTGATAGGATGCTTCAGTTGCCTGATAACAGCTGGGAAGAAACTGTCCTTGAATCTGGAGGTGTGCGTTCGTTTTCACACTTCTGTACCTCTTGCCCGATGGTAGAGGGGGAGTAGAGGGAGTGGCCGGGGTGTGCGACTGGTCCTTGATTATGCTGCTGGCCTTGCCGAGGCAGCGTGAGGTGTAGATGGAGTCAATGGAAGGGAGGTTGGTTTGTGTGATGGTCTGGGCTGCGTCCACAATTCGCTGCATTTTTTATCAGAACTTTGCAGCCGTTGACCGGTTATTGAGGAGCCCTGGTCTAGCACCCAGAGAGTTGTGAACCTGTGGGATTCTCTGCCACAGAAGGCAGTGGAGGCCAATTCACTGGATGTTTTCAAGAGAGAGTTAGATTGAGCTCTTGGGCCTAAAGGAATCAAGGGATACAGGGAAAAAGCAGGAATGGGGTACTGATTGTGGATGATCAGCCATGATCATATTGAATAGTGGTGCTGGCTCGAAGGGCTGATTGGCCATACCTGCACCTATTGTCTGTGTATCTTCTATGTATTAGAGGTGCAAATACCGAGCCGTCACTTCCTGCTCACATGCTGCAACCTCCACAGATGCTGCCTGACCCGCTGAGTTACTCTAGCACTCTGTGAAACATCACCTATCCATGTTCTCCACAGATGCTGCCTGACTCGCTGAGTTACTCCAGCACTTTGTGTTTTGCTCGTTCCCAGCACCTGCAGTTCCTTGTGCCTCCTCCAGTAAACAATGTGATGAGTGTATTGTGGTATGTTATTGTTGCGTGTACTGAGCTTTTGTTTGCGCCTATTTTCTATATATTCTTTTTGAGAACAATGGGTTGAGGTGCTGGCGGAGTGGACGTGCTCTCCAACACGTTCACACACTGGGACTTTGGTCTCCAATTCCTTGAGTCATCACCAGGAAGATGATTTATGACTGATGGGTGATATCAGATTATCGCCTGTGTGTGACAGGAGCACCTAAATATTGTACATGAACAAGTTAGACACAGAGTGCTGGAGTAACTCAGCGGGTCAGGCAGCATCTCTGGAGAGAAGGAATGGGTGATATTTTGGGTCAAACATGTCTTTGTGTTTACATGAGACCAGAGACACATAAACAGTCCCTTCAGCCCAACTTGCCCACACTGACCAACTTAGAAACATAGAAAATAGGTGCAGGAGTAGGCCATTTGGCATTTCGAGCCAGCACCGCCATGGCTGATCATCCATAATCAGTACCCCGTTCCTGCTTTCTCCCTATATCCCTTGATTCCGTTAGCCCTAAGAACTATATCTCACTCTCTTTTGAATACTGATAAGGGAATAACGTTTAGTGCAAGATAAAGCCAGCAAAGTCTGATCAAGGATAGTCGGAGGGTCACCAATGAGGTAGATAGTAGTTCAGCACCGCTCTCTGGTTGTTGTGGGATGGTTCAGTTGCCTGATAACAGCTGGGACAAAACTGTCCCTGAATCTGGAGGTGTGCGTTTTTACTCTTCTGTACCTCTTGCCTGATGGGAGAGGGGGAGTAGAGGGAGTGGCCGGGGGTGCGACTGGTCCTCGATGATGCTGCTGGCCTTGCCGAGGCAGCGTGAGGAAGTAGATGAAGTCAATGGAAAGGAAGATAGACACAAAAAGCTGGAGTAACTCAGGCAGCATCTCTGGAGAGAAGGAATGGTTGACCCTTTTTCCATCTCGAGCCGAAACGTCACCCATTCCTTGTCTCCAGAGACACTGCCTCACCCGCTGAGTTACTCCAGCATTTTGTGTCGACCTTCGATTTAAACCAGCCTCTGCAGTTCGTTCTTGCACACAAAGATGGTGATGTTGACTGCTAGGAATCTGAAGTTTTCAACAATGCCTCATTCGGCACCGTCCATGCAAACTGGGGTGTGTGTTAAAAGGCCCTGTGCCACGTGGCGATTTTTTCGGCGACTGCCGGAGTCATCGACTGACGTATCAGGATCGCCGAAAGATTTCGAACATTTCAAAAATCCAGCGGCGACAAAAAAATGTTGCGACACTTGAGGAGACGCCCCGCGTGAATACGTCGTCAAGCCACGACTTTTTCGGTGACCTGATACGTCGGTCAATGATGCTGGCAGTCGCCGATAAAATCGCCAAGTGGGACAGCCCCTTAACACTTCACTTCCTGAAGCCGACCACTCTCTCCTTTGTCTTGGCGACATTGGAAGGTGGTTGTCTCGACACCAGGACATGGGGTTCATTCTCCTCCCTGTACTCCGTCTCATCATTTGCAGATGTGCTGGAGAAACTCAGCGGGTGCGGCAGCATCTATGGAGCGAAGGAAATAGGCAACGTTTCGTCCCGAAGCGTTGCCTATTTCCTTCGCTCCATAGATGCTGCCGCACCCGCTGAGTTTCTCCAGCAATTTTGTCTACCTCCGTCTCATCATTATTTGTTATCAGAATCAGATTTTATTCGCCAAGTATGTTTTGCAACATATGAGGAATTTCACTGGCCGGGATTTTCACTTAATCCGGCCCACAATGGTGGTGTCGTCTGGGAAATTGTGGATTGAATCAGATTTATGCCGGTCTGCACAGTGTACAAGGTGTACAAGGAGCAGTGACGGGGCTGTGAACGCATCCTTGGGACGACAGATTGGCGCAATGGGCTAAGTGTTCGGCTGGCAACCGGAAGGTAGCCGGTTCGAATCCCGCTTGGAGTGCATACTGTCGTTGTGTCCTTGGGCAAGACACTTCACCCACCTTTGCCTGTGTGTGAATGTGTGTGAGTGATTGGTGGTGGTCGGAGGGGCCGTAGGCGCAGAATGGCAGCCACGCTTCCGTCAGTCTGCCCCAGGGCAGCTGTGGCTACAGAAGTAGCTCACCACCACCGAGTGTGACTGAGGAGTGAATGAATAATGCGATGTAAAGCGCCTTGAGTATTAGAAAGGCGCTATATAAATCCCATCCATTATTATTATTATTATCCTTGCGGAGGACCAGTGATGAGGATTATCGTGGAGGATGATTTTCCCCCAATCCTCAATGGTTGCGGTCTGTTGGTCAGGAAGTCGACGATCCAACAGGGAGAACGTGCATGACAAGAAGGCTCTGCAGAGAGGGCCGAACGCACTATGGGAACTACACTCGCCCCCCTGCAGGAACTATACATCAGGAGGTGCAACTCCAGAGCCAATAAGATCATGGGAGACCCCTTCCACCCCTGCAACGGACTGTTCCAGCTGCTACGGTCAGGCAAACGCCTCCGTTGCCATGCTGTGAGAACGGAGAGGTTGAGAAGAAGCTTCTTCCCAGAGGCCATTAGGACTGTAAACGCCTATCTCACCAGGGACTAACTTTACTGTACTGCTTTTTTTTTTAATTGCTTTTTTTCCTCCTTTTTTTTTCTCCCCTTTTTCCCTCTGCCCACAATATTTAATATGTAAAATATGTGATTCTGTTCCATTCTGTTTGTAGTTTGTTTGTTTGTCTTTTTGCACAAAGTCCGCGAGCATTGCCACTTTTCATTTCACTGCACATCCTGTATGTGTTTGTGACGAATAAACTTGACTTGACAGCGCCCGTAGTCTGGGTCGGACTCCAATTCTGAAATTGAGTTCAACATAGAACATTCCAGCACAGGAACAGGCCCTTCGGCCCACAACGTCCGGGTGTCAGGGGTTATGGGGAGAAGGCAAAAGAATGGGGTTAGGAGGGAGAGATAGATCAGCCATGATTGAATGGTGTAGTATACTTGATGGGCTGAATGGCCTAATTCTATTCCTATCACATGACCTATTAAATCTTTCTCCTTCACCTTGAACCTATGTCCTCGATTCCCCTACTCTGGGCAAGAGACTCTGTGCGTCTACCCGATCTATTCCTCTTATGATTGTGTACCCCTCTATAAGGTCCCCCTCATCCTCCTGCGCTCCAGGGAACAGAGTTATTTTGTACACCTCTGTAAGATCGTATCTCCTGCGGCCGCAGAAGGTTTGCGGGTTGCGTTGTGCTTTGAATATTTGCGATATTACTGTCGCGGGCATTACTGAGCCAACTTCCTTGTGCAGCGGTGATGTCAATCCCACTGTTTCCCCCGCCTCTGGAGGGCCAGAGTGAATTGAGTCGAATATTTTAATTTTTATTGAATTTAATACGTTTATTGTCATGTGACAAGTCACGGTGAAATTCTGTGCTTGCGAACCTTGCCAAGGTATGCCAATATCCGTGACAGAAAGGGTGCTTACATAGTAACCCCCTCCCAGTTAATTTAAAACGCTACCTATCCGTGTTCTACAGAGATGCTGCCTGACCCGCTGAGTTACTCCAGCACTCTGTGAAACGTCACCTATCCATGTTCTCCACAGATGCTGCCTGACCCGCTGAGTTACTCCAGCACTCTGTCTCTTTTTGTTGGTAAACCAACATCACAGATGGATTTGCAGAAATCTAATTTTTATTTTCTGCTTTGCTCTTTCCCTGACAATGAACGTTGGAAATAACAGATAGCCAGTTATGTAAGCATTGTTAAACGTTTAGTTTAGAGATACAGCGGGGAAACAGACCCCTCAGCCAACCGAGTCCGCTCCGACCAGCGATCTCCGCACACTAACACTACCCCACACACACTGGGTACAATTTAGTATTATACCATAGACAGGTAGACACAAAATGCTGGAGTAACTCAGCGGGACAGGCAGCATCTCTGGAGAGAAGGAATGGGTGGCATTTTGGGTCGAGACCCTTTTTTAGGTCTGAAGGTCATCCATTCCTTCCCGTCAGAGATGCTGCCTGACCCGCTGAGTTACTCCAGCATTTCCTCTGGTCCTCGATTCACCTACTCTGGGCAAGAGACTGTGCATCTACCCGATCTATTCCTCTCATGATTTTGTCCACCTCTCTAAGGTCAGAGGAAGGACATTATTGCCATAGAGGGAGTGCAGAGAAGGTTCACCAGACTGATTCCTGGGATGTCAGGACTGTCTTATGAAGAAAGACTGGATAGACTTGGTTTATATTCTCTAGAATTTAGGAGATTGAGAGGGGATCTTATAGAAACTTACAAAATTCTTTAAGGGGTTGGACAGGCTAGATGCAGGAAGATTGCTCCCGATGTTGGGGAAGTCCAGGACAAGGGGTCACAGCTTAAGGATAAGGGGGAAATCGTTTAAAACTGAGATGAGAAGAACTCTTTTCACACAGAGAGTGGTGAATCTCTGGAACTCCCTGCCACAGAGGGTAGTCGAGGCCAGTTCATTGGCTATATTTAAGAGGGAGTTAGATGTGGCCCTTGTGGCTAAGGGGATCAGAGGGTATGGAGAGAAGGCAGGTACGGGATACTGAGTTGGATGATCAGCCATGATCATATTGAATGGCGGTGCAGGCTCGAAGGGCCGAATGGCCTACTCCTGCACCTAATTTCTATGTTTCTATGTTTCTATGTCACCCCTCATCCTCCTACGCTCCATGGAAGATTGTTAAGGGTTTGGACACGCTAGAGGCAGGAAACATGTTCCCGATGTTGGGGGAGTCCAGAACCAGGGGCCACAGTTTAAGTATAAGGAGTAAGCCATGAGGCAGAGAATTCCACAGACTCACCACTCTCTGTGAGAAAAAGTGTGAGATGAGGAAACACTTTTTTAGATTAGATTAGATAAAGGATCTAATCTAATCTGTGAGAAAAAATGTGAGACGAGGAAACACTTTTTCTCACAGAGAGTTTCAAGAGAGAGCTAGATAGGGCTCTTAAAGATAGTGGAGTCAGGGGATATGGGGAGAAGGCAGGAATGGGGTACTGATTGGGGATGATCAGCCATGATCACATTGAATGGCAGTGCTGGTTCGAAGGGCCGAATGGCCTACACCTGCACCTATTGTCTATTGAATAGAGACCCAGCGTACTCAATCTCTCCCTGTAGTTCAGGCCCTCTAGTCCTGGCAACATCCTGGTAAATCTTCGCTGCACCCTTTCCAGCTTGACGACATTGTTCACCGATTGGACCATTGTCATTTTGTTTACACTCCATCAAATAAATCACTGAGTAATGATTTTATTACCAGGATTAATTTCTGAGAATTACTCGACAAATGATTCATTCTGTTTGGTTTGCTTTCAAACATTCCAATAAGTTGAACGAATTATTCACGCCTTGTGACCTTCAGAGATACAGCGCGGAAGCAGGCCCTTCTGCCCACTGGGTCCGCACCGACCAGCGATCCCCGCACACTAACACTATCCTACACACACACACACACACACTAATACTATCCTACACACACACACACACACTAACACTATCCTACACACACACTAACACTATCCTACACACACACACACACACACACACACTAACACTATCCTACACACACACTAACACTATCCTACACACACACACACACTAATACTATCCTACACACACACACTAACACTATCCTACACACACACACACACACACTAATACTATCCTACACACACACACACACACTAACACTATCCTACACACACACACACACACACATTAACACTATCCTACACACACACACACACACTAATACTATCCTACACACACGCACACACATACTAATACTATCCTACACACACACACACACACACACACACACTAATACTATCCTACACACACACACACACACACATTAACACTATCCTACACGCACACGCACACTAACTCTATCCTACACACACACACACACACACACACTAACACTATCCTACACACACACACACACACACACTAACACTATCCTACACACACACACACACACACTAACACTATCCTACACACACACACTAACACTATCCTACACACACACACACACACACTAATACTATCCTACACACACACACTAACACTATCCTACACACACACACACACACTAATACTATCCTACACACACACACACACACACACACATTAACACTATCCTACACACACACACACACACACTAATACTATCCTACACACACACACACTAGGGACATTTTTTACATTTACACCAAGCCAATTAACCAAACCTGTACGTCTTTGGAGTGTGGGAGGAAACCGAAGATCTCGGAGAAAAACCCACGCAGGTCACGGTGTGAACGTGCAAACTCCGTACAGACAGCACCTGTAGTCGGGATCGAACCCGGGTCTCCGGCGCTGCATTCGCTGTAAGGCAGCAACTCTACCGCTGCGCCATCGTGATTCAGGAAAAACTCCCTGAAAGTGGCAACCCGAGCGGTGAAGAAGGCGCACGTTACGCTTGTCTTCATCGGTCGGGGCGTTAAGTACAAGAGTCAGGAGGTCATGATGCAGCTCTATAGGACTTTGGTCAGGCCACATCTGGAGTATTGCGTGTAGTTCTGGTCGCCCCCATTACAGGAAGGATGTGGGGGCTTTGGAGAGGGTGCAGACGAGGTTCACCAGAATGATGCCGGGATTAGAGGGTTTCAGCTACAGGGAGAGGTTGCACAGACTGGGATTAATAATAATAAATAATAATAATAAAAAAAATGTCGGACTCAAGGTCCAGACAAGGGGCAACATTACATAAAAAAGCATTGCATATTAAAAAATATAAAGTACATATAAAATCTTAGTATATCACTTATTAAAGCATCATAAATTATATATTTAAAAAAAACACAATACATGAATTAAAATCCAGAATAAAAGAATGATCAATGTCCTACAACGAGACAACGATACCAGTGTCTCCACAACTGGGATTCGTAGCATGTAGTGCGAAACCTTATGTTTGACAAGGCCACGATAATTACATTTTTAGAGTCATTTATTCTGCAAATGAATTTATACATACGATTTCTTAGGATGGCTTCTAAAGTACTGACTCCTGCAGCACTACACCATCTAGGTTTCCTTGGCAGTGTTCTCATGGCATCATTATATGACACCTTTAGTCTCTGCAAACTTGTCTTTCCGTTGTTCGACCACAGGTGCGCAGTATAGAGTGGTGTGCAGTATGCTCTAAACAGCGACATCTTCACCACTTCTGCACATGCACCAAACATACGCAAGTAAATTTGGTGTGTCTGCAGATGTGGTGAAGATGTCACTATTTAGGAATGTTTTGTCTGGAACGTCAGAGGTTGAGGGGAGACGAGTGAAGTGCATGTCATTACGAGTGGCATAGATAGGGTAGACAGTCAGAACCTTGTTCCCAGGAAGGAAATATCAAAGACTAGAGGACATAGCTTTAAGGTGAGAGGGATAAAGTTTAAAGGAGATGTTTTTTTACACAGAGGGTGGTGGGTGTCTGGAACGCGCTGCCAGGGGTTTTGGTTAGGCACATGGATATGCAGGTAATGGAGGGATACGGATCATGCAGAGGAGAGTTGGTCTTGGCATCATGTCCAGCACGGACATTGTGGGCCGAAGGGCCTGTTCCTGTGCTGTACTGTTCTGCGAAGGAACTGCAGATGCTGGTTTACACCGAAGATAGACACAAAATGCTGGAGTAATAATAATAATAGTAATAGTATTAATAGTAATAGGTGACAAATAGTATTGGGTAGACTGATGTTACTAAAAGGCTGATAAATCCCCAGGGCCTGATGGTCTGCATCCCAGGGTACTTAAGGAAGTGGCTCTAGAAATCGTGGACGCATTGGTGATAATTTTCCAATGCTCTATAGACTCAGGATCAGTTCCTGTGGATTGGAGGGTAGCTAATGTTATCCCACTTTTTAAGAAAGGAGGGAGAGAGAAAACAGGGAATTATAGACCAGTTAGCCTGACATCGGTGGTGGGGAAGATGCTGGTCATCTATAAAAGATGAAATAGCCGCACATTTGGATAGCAGTAACAGGATTGGTCCGAGTCAGCATGGATTTATGAAGGGGAAATCATGCTTGACTAATCTTCTGGAATTTCAGTCAGCATCTGTGGAGAACATGGATAGGTGACGTTTCACAGAGTGCTGGAGTAACTCAGCGGGTCAGGCAGCATCTGTGGAGAACTTGGATAGGTGACGTTTCACAGGGTGCTGGAATAACTCAGCGGGTGCAGCAGCATCTATGGAGATAAGGAAATAGGCAACGTTTCGGGTCGAAACCCTTCCGGGTTTCGGCCCGAAACGTTGCCTATTTCCAGAAGGGTTTCGGCCTGAAACGTTGCCTATTTCCTTTGCTCCATAGATGCTGCTGCACCATAACTCAGTGGGTCAGGCAGCATCTGTGGAGAACATGGATAGGTGTCGTTTCACAGAGTGCTGGAGTAACTCAGCGGGTCAGGCAGCATCTGTGGAGAACATGGATAGGTGACGTTTCACAGAGTGCTGGAGTAAGTGGTGAGTGTTATCGAGGGAATGGTGACTATTCTGTGTTCTGTGGTGTTCGCCACACTAACAGTGATCCTCTCTCTCCCACAGTGCTGTGTGCGGAGCGAGTGGGCCAGATGACGAAAACCTACAATGACATCGACGCCGTCACACATCTACTTGAGGAGGTAAGTGTCTTCTTTATAACAAGCGTCGTGGAGTTACACCTGCCCACTGCCGCGTTCTAGAGTCACACAGTGTGGAAACACCAATATACCCACACAGACCATCATGCCCCCTCTACACTAGTCCCACCCCGACCATCATGCCCCATCTACACTAGTCCCACCCCGACCATCATGCCCCATCTACACTAGTCCCACCCCGACCATCATGTCCCGTCTACACTAGTCCCACCCCGACCAACATGCCCCATCTACACTAGTCCCACCCCGACCAACATGCCCCATCTACACTAGTCCCACCCCGACCAACATGCCCCATCTACACTAGTCCCACCCCGACCACATGCCCCATCTACACTAGTCCCACCCCGACCAACATGCCCCATCTACACAAGTCCCACCCCGACCAACATGCCCCATCTACACTAGTCCCACCCCGACCAACATGCCCCATCTACACTAGTCCCACCCCGACCACATGCCCCATCTACACTAGTCCCACCCCGACCAACATGCCCCATCTACACGTCCCACCCCGACCAACATGCCCCATCTACACTAGTCCCACCCCGACCAACATGCCCCATCTACACTAGTCCCACCCCGACCAACATGTCCTATCTACACTAGTCCCACCCCGACCTCCAGAGATGCTACCTGTCCTTGCTGAGTTACACGAGCATTTTGAGTCTATCTTTGGTTTAATTGTGGTTGATCATGGCTAATCATCCCCAATCAGTACCCCGTTCCTGCCTTCTCCCCATATCCCCTGACTCCACTATTTTTAAGAGCCCTATCTAGCTCTCTCTTGAAAGTATCCAGAGAACCTGCCTCCACCGCCCTCTGAGGCAGAGAATTCCACAGACTCACAACTCTCTGTGAGCAAAAGTGTTTCCTCGTCTCCGTTCTAAATGGCTTACTCCTTATTCTTAAACTGTGGCCCCTGGTTCTGGACTCCCCCAACATCGGGAACATGTTTCCTGCCTCTAGCGTGTCCAAGCCCTTAATAATCTTATATGTTTCTACAACGAGAGAACTATACCAGTGTCTCCACAAGTGGGATTCGTATAGTCTAGTGCTAGACCTTATGATTGACAAAGCCACGATAATCACGTTTTTTGGGGTCATTTATCCTGCTAATGAATTTGTACATTAATTGACCCACGGAGTGTTTTGTGTGTTTATTCCAGAGTCTCTGTGCCTGTCAACAACCTTGCCCCACAGGCATTGGGCTTCAGACTCTCTGGGCTGTGTAGGGTGGAGATTTGAGTCAGTGCACTATGGTTACAGGTCACAGTGATCTTTGTTTACATATTGAGTTGTGTTGTGCTGCAACAAGTAAGAATGTCATCGTTCTATCTGGGACACATGACAATAAAACACTCTTGACTCTTGCCTCTCTTGGCATGGTGTACGGGAAACGCTGGGCTGAGTTGTTCCGTCTGCCCAGCCACGCCTTGTACACAACCTCACTCCCCACCCACTCACAATAGACAATAGGTGCAGGAGTTGGCCCTTCAGCCCTTCAAGCCAGCACCGCCATTCACTGTGATCATGGCCGATCATCCCCAATCAGTACCCCGTTCCTGCCTTCTCCCCACATCCCCTGACTCCGCTATTTTTAAGAGCCCTATCTAGCTCTCTCTTGAAAGTATCCAGAGAACCGGCTTCCACCGCCCTCTGAGGCAGAGAATTCCACAGACTCACAACTCTCTGTGTGAAAAAGACACACTCCCTGCCAGTAACATTCAGACCACATGAAAATCAACGCTGGTGCACAGGTTTTTATACTGTGACATGTACCGAGGTACAGTGAAAAACCAGAGAGCAGTGCTGAGCTACTATCTATCCCATTGGTGACGCTTGGACTACCCCGGTCTCTCTCTGGCGCTGTGAGGCAGCAACTCTACCCGCTGCACCACCGTGCCGCCCCTGTTTAGATAAACCAATGGGGAAGATACAGAGTACAGGATATAGTTCTCAGCATTGTAGCGCATCAGTTCCAGAGACAAAGTTCAATGTCCGCAATGGGGTAGAGGTGAATCGGACAGTACCCTAGCTTATGGAAGGACCGTTCAGAAGCCTGATAACAGAGGGGAAGAAGCTGTTCCTGAGTCTGGTGGTGCGCGCTTTCAAGCTTCTGTACCTTCTGCCGGACGGGAGCGGGGAGAAGAAGGAATGACCGGGCGGGGTGGGACAGGGACAAGACTGATAACAGAATTACTTTGGGAAACTTGGAACTGCAGATGTTGGTTTACCAAAAGAAAGAGACAGAGTGCTGGAGTAACTCAACGGGTCAGGCAGCATCTGTGGAGAACATGGATAGGTGACGTTTCACAGCCGTTGGTTCTGTGAGCAGCTGACCTGTGTGTGTTTGCTGTGTCCTGTTCTGGGTAATGAATGACTGGTGTAAGGAGGAGAGATCGTCATTAACGTGTGTGTGGGGCCAGTTAGTGATGAAGACGGGGAAACAATGAGCTGGTAACCACGGAGGCACTTTGCATGCGGTGGAACTTTGGCCACCGTCCCGTGCTGTGTGGTGGAGGCTCCACACGGCACGCCCACTGTGTGTGTGTGTGTGTCTCTGTATGTATATGTGTGTGAATGTGTGTGTGTCTATATGTGTGTCTCTGGAATTTAGAAGGATGTGAGGGAATCTTATTGAAACATATAATACTATTAAAGGATTGGACACGCTAGAGGCAGGAAACATGTTCCCGATGTTGGGGGAGTCCAGAACCAGGGGACACAGTTTAAGAATAAGGGGTAAGTCATTTTGAACGGAGATGAGGAAAAACGTTTTCACCCAGAGAGTGGTGAGTCTGTGGAATTCTCTGCCTCAGAGGCCGGTTCTCTGGATGCTTTCGAGAGCTAGATAGGGCTCTTAAAGATAGCGGAGTCAGGGGATATGGGGAGAAGGCAGGAACGGGGTACTGATTGGGGATGATCAGCCATGATCAAATTGAATGGCGGTGCTGGCTCGAAGGGCCGAATGGCCTACTCCTGCACCTATTGTCTCTCAGCCTCTTGTCCCAGCAACTTCCTCATAAAGTGAGGTTTTTCACGACACTTTTCACGATTTGGGTCGGCACAGTTTCACACTAGGGCCAATTTTTACAATTAACCTACAAACCTGCACGTCTTTGGAGTGTGGGAGGAAACCGGAGCACCCGGAGAAAACCCACGCAGGTCACGGGGAAAACGTACAAACTCCGTACAGACAGCACCCGTAGTCAGGATCAAACCCGGGTCTCTGGCGCTGTGAGGCAGCAGCTCTACCCGCTACGATACTGCGGGGAAGGTGCGTGTATGGAACAAGCTGCCGGAGGAAGTAGGTGAGGCCGGTGCTGGAATGAGGTTAATCACGAGCTTCAATGGAATGCTTTTGCATGCTCTCCTATCAGATCAGATAAGGCCGTACATAGATACAATCAGTTCAAACTCAAACACAATAGGTAGAGCAACGGGCCGGCACGCACCGTGGCGCAAACACCAACACACGTGAATTTAGCTCTTGGGGTTAATGGAGTCAAGGGATATGGGGAGAAGGCAGGAACTGGGTACTGATTGTGGATGATCAGCCGTGATCACAGTGAAGGTAAACAAAAATGCTGGAGAAACTCAGCGGGTGAGGCAGCATCTATGGAGCGAAGGAATAGGCGACGTTTCGGGTAGAGAGCCTTCTTCAGACTGATGTCGAGACCCTTCTTCAGACTGATGTGGAGATTCCCGCCCCCCCCCCCCCCCACCTCCACATCAGTCTGAAGAAGGGTCTTGACCCGAAATGTCGCCTATTCCTTCTCTCCATAGATGCTGCCTCACCCGCTGAGTTTCTCCAGCATTTTTTGTCCACCTTCGATTTTTCCAGCATCTGCAGTTGCTTCTTGAACCTGATCACAGTGAATGGCTGGTTCTGGCTGGAAGGGCCGAGTGGCCTCCTCCTGCACCTGCTGTCTATTGTTTCTGTGAATCTTCTGCCGCCGTTGGGTCACAATGTTCTCTCCGTTCCGTTGGACAGAAGGAGCGGGACCTGGAGTTGGCGGCTCGCATCGGCCAGTCACTGCTGAAGAAGAACAAGACCTTGACGGAGAGGAACGAACATCTGGAGGAGCAGGCGGACAATGTCCGAGAGGAGGTACGTGACCAAACCGCGCCCCCCCACCCCCCCCTCCCATGCAGACCTCCCTCGCACCCTCACCTCCACGTTGAGGAAGCACCCGAGACCTTCACAGAGTGCTGGAGTAACTCAGCGGGTCAGGCAGCATCTGTGGAGAACATGGATAGGTGACCTCTAGAAACATCACCCATTCCTTCTCTCCAGAGATGCTGCCTGACCCGCTGAGTTACTCCAGCTTTTTGTGGCCATCGTTGGTTTAAACTGGTGTCTGCACATGATGCTAAGACGAACCCTACCTGCACTGGGCCTGTACTCGCTGGAGTTTAGAAGGATGAGGGGGATCTCATTGAAACGTACAGAATAGTGAAAGGCCTGGATAGAGTGGATGCGGAGAGGATGTTTCCACTAGTGGGAGAGTCTAGGACCAGAGGTCACAGCCTCAGAATTAAAGGACGATTATTTAGGAAGGAGATGAGGAGGAATTTGTTTGGTCAGAGGGTAGCGAATCCGTGGAATTCATTGCCACAGACGGCTGTGGAGGCCAAGCCAGTGGATATTTTTTAAGGCCGAGATGGATAGATTCTTGATTAGTGCACTGTTTTCACCTCTCTCCCCCCCATCTCTCTCCCCCCCCCTCTCTCTCTCTCCTCCATCTCTCTCCCCCCCCATCTCTCTCCCCCCCCATCTCTCTCCCCCCCCATCTCTCTCCCCCCCCCACAGGTTTCCCAGCTCCGTCATGAGCTCTCTATGAAGGATGAGCTGCTCCAGTTCTACAGCCACGCCGCGCAGGAGAGTGAGAACAACTCCTGCCCCCCCTCCCCGTGAGTGGCCCTGGGGGGGAGGGGTGGAGGGGTAGAGTGAGGGGGGGAGGGGTGGAGGGGTGGAGTGAGGGGGGAGGGTGATAGAGTGAGGGGGGAGGGGTGGGGGGAGAGGGAGATGGTGGAGTGAGGGGGGGGGTGGGGTGGGGGGGTGGATGGATGGGGGGGTGGGAGAGAGGGGTAGAGTGAGGGGGAGGTGTGAGGGGGGAGGGGTGGTGAGGGGGAGTGGTGGAGTGAGGGGTTGGGGGGAGGGAGATGGTGGAGTGAGGGGGGAGGGTGTAAGGGGGAGTATGCTCTGTGATGACCCCTCTCTGCGGTGTGTGTGTGGGGGGGGGGGGGGGTTGGATGATTCACTGCCCCGTGTACAGAGGGGGCAGTGCAGCTTTTCACTCTACCTCAGTACACGTCACAACTAAACCAAACATGGAATGAATGGTGACGTGGGTTTGTGTTTTGGTGACCGTCTCGTCTCTCTCTGGATACAAGGTCTCGGCACGGTGACGCAGCGGGTGGAGCTGCTGCCTCGCAGCGCCAGAGACCCGGGTTCAATCCTGACTACAGGTAGAGTCATAGAGTGATACAATGTGGAAACAGGCCCTTCGGCCCAACTTGCCCACACCGGCCAACATGCCCCATCTACACTAGTCCCACCTGCCTGCACTTGGTCCATATCCCTCTAAACCTGTCCTATCCATGTACCTGTCTAACTGTTTCTTAAACGTTGGGATAGTCCCAGCCTCAACTACCTCCTCCGGCAGCTCGTTCCATACACCCACCTGTGAGAAAAGGTCACCCCTCAGATTCCTATTAAATCTTTTCCCCTTCACCTTGAACCTATTACCTCTGGTCCACGATTCCCCTACTCTAGGCAAGAGATTTAGTGCATCTACCCGATCTATTTGTGTGGAGTTTGCGTGTTCTCCCCGTGACCGCGAGGGTTTTTACTCCGGGTGCTCCAGTTTCCTCCCATACTCCAAAGACGTGCAGGTTTGTAGTCGTCCCTCTGTAAAATTGAAGATTGTCCCGTGAGTGTGTAGGATAGTGTTAGTGTGAATGGGTGATCGCTGGTCGGCACGGACTCGGTGGGCCGAAGGGCCTGAGGCTGGTGAATCTGTGGAACTCATTGCCACAGAAGGCTGTGGAGGCCAATTCAATGGATATTTTTAAGGCAGAGATAGATAGATTCTTGATTAGTACGGGTGTCAGGGGTTATGGGGAGAAGGCAGGAGAATGGGGTTAGGAGGGAGAGATAGATCAGCCATGATTGAATGGCGGAGTGGACTTGATGGGCCGAATGGCCTAATTCTGCTCCTATGTCTAATGCTAATGCTCCTAAAGCTAATGGAATGTTGGCCTTCATAACAAGAGGATTTCAGTATAGGAGTAAAGAGGTTCTTCTGCAGTTGTATAGGGCTCTGGTGAGACCACATCTGGAGTATTGGGTACAGTTTTGGTCTCCTAATTTGAGGAAGGACATCCTTGTGATTGAGGCAGTGCAGCGTAGGTTCACGAGATTGATCCCTGGGATGGCGGGACTGTCATATGAGGAAAGATTGGAAAGACTAGGCTTGTATTCACTGGAGTTTATAAGGATGAGGAGGGATCTTATAGAAACATATAAAATTATAAAAGGACTGGACAAGCTAGATACAGGAAAAATGTTCCCAATGTTGGGCGAGTCCAGAACCAGGGGCCACAGTCTTAGAATAAAGGGGAGGTCATTTAAGACTGAGGTGAGAAAAACCTTTTTCACCCAGAGAGTCGTGAATTTGTGGAATTCCCTGCCACAGATGGCAGTGGAGGCCAAGTCACTGGATGGATTTAAGAGAGAGTTAGATAGAGCTCTAGGGGCTAGTGGAATCAAGGGATATGGGGAGAAGGCAGGCACGGGTTATTGATAGTGGACGATCAGCCATGATAACAATGAATGACGGTGCTGGCTCGAAGTGCTGAATGACCTCCTCCTGCACCTATTTCCTATGTTTCGATGTCCTTGTGACGTGATGAGTTGTGTGTGCAGGTTACACAGGAACGAGTCTGCGGTCTCCGTACAGAACTGTTTCCACCTGGACTCCCTGCAGAAGAAGCTGAAGGACTTGGAGGAGGAGAACGTGGTCCTCAGAACCGAGGTGAGCCAATAAACAGTGTCATGCTTTATTGTCATGTGTCCCAGATACACCAGTGACATTTGTACATGTAGCAGCACAACACAATATGTAAACATCGTACACAGTAAACACCATGAACAACAAAACACCACCTCCTCCAACCGCATCTACTGTATCCGCTGTTCCAGGTGTCAACTTCTCGACATCGGTAAGACCAAGCGCAGGCTTGGCGATCGTTTCACTGAACACCTCCCCTCAGTCCGCCTTAACCTACCTGATCTCCCGCTTGCTCCGTACTTTACCTCCCCCCCCATCCCCAATCTGCCCTTTCTGTCCTGGGCCTCCTCCATGGCCAGAGTGAGGCCCAGCGCAAATTGGAGGAACAGCACCTCATATTTTGCCTGGTCAGCTTACACCCCAGTGGTATGAACATTGACTCCTCCAACTTCAAGTAACCCTTGCTTTCCCTCTCTCTCCATCCCCTCCCCCTTCCCAGTTCTCCCACCAGTCTAACTGTCCCTGACTACATTCTATCTCTATAACCATATAACAATTACAGCACGGAAACAGGCCATCTCAGCCCTTCTAGTCCGTGCCGAACACGTATTCTCCCCTAGTCCCATCTACCTGCACTCAGACCATAACCCTCCATTCCTTTCCCGTCCATATTACTATCCAATTTATTTTTAAATGACAAAATCGAACCTGCCTCCTCCACCTTCATTGGAAGCTCATTCTACACAGCCACCACTCACTGAGTAAAGAAGTTCCCTCATGTTACCCCTAAACTTCTGTCCCTTAATTCTCAAGTCATGTCCCCTTGTTTGAATCTTCCCTACTCTCAGTGGGAAAAGCTTATCCACGTCAACTCTGTCTATCTCTCTCATCATTTTAAAGACCTCTATCAAGTCCCCCCTTAACCTTCTGCGCTCCAAAGAATAAAGACCTAACTTGTTCAACCTTTCTCTGTAACTTAGTTGCTGAAACCCAGGCAACATTCTAGTAAATCTCCTCTGTACTCTCTCTATTTTGTTGACATCCTTCCTATAATTAGGCGACCAGAATTGTACACCATACTCCAGAATTGGCCTCACCAATGCCTTGTACAATTTTAACATTACATCCCAACTTCTATACTCATTGCTCTGATTTATAAAGGCCAGCCCACCAAAAGCTTTCTTTACCACCCTATCTACATGAGATTCTACCTTCAGGGAACTGTG